>NC_034196.2:46240461-46386512 GCF_002021735.2 Oncorhynchus kisutch | reverse complement strand
CCATGGTGTTGGTGACTATTTAATCACCTGACCATGGTGTTGGTGACTAGTTAATCACCTGACCATGGTGTTGGTGACTAGTTATCACCTGACCATGGTGTTGGTGACTAGTTAATCACCTGACCATGTAGTTGGTGACTTAGTTAATCACCTGACCATGTGTTGGTGACTAGTTAATCACCTGACCATGGTGTTGGTGACTAGTTATCACCTGACCATGGTGTTGGTGACTAGTTAATCACCTGACCATGGTTTGGTGACTAGTTATCATCACCTGACCATGGTGTTGGTGACTAGTTAATCACCTGACCATGGTGTTGGTGACTAGTTAATCACCTGACCATGGTTGGTGACTAGTTAGTCAATCACCTGACCATGTAGTTGGTGACTAGTTAATCACCTGACCATGGTGTTGGTGACTAGTTAGTCAATCACCTGACCATGTAGTTGGTGACTAGTTAATCACCTGACCATGTAGTTTGGTGACTAGTTAATCACCTGACCATGTGTTGGTGACTAGTTAATCACCTGACCATGTAGTTGGTGACTAGTTAATCACCTGACCATGGTGTTGGTGACTAGTTAGTCAATCACCTGACCATGTTGTTGGTGACTAGTTAATCACCTGACCATGGTGTTGGTGACTAGTTAATCACCTGACCATGGTGTTGGTGACTAGTTAATCACCTGACCATGGTGTTGGTGACTAGTTAATCACCTGACCATGTGTTGTGACTAGTTAATCACCTGACCATGGTGTTGGTGACTAGTTAATCACCTGACCATGTGTTGGTGACTAGTTAATCACCTGACCATGTAGTTGGTGACTAGTTAATCACCTGACCATGGTGTTGGTGACTATTAATCACCTGACCATGTAGTTGGTGACTATTAGTCAATCACCTGACCATGGTGTTGGTGACTAGTTAATCACCTGACCATGGTGTTGGTGACTAGTTAATCCACCTGACCATGTGTTGGTGACTAGTTAGTCAATCACCTGACCATGTGTTGTTGGTGACTAGTAATCACCTGACCATGGTGTTGGTGACTAGTTAAATCACCTGACCATGGTGTTGGTGACTAGTTAATCACCTGACCATGTAGTTGGTGACTAGTTAATCACCTGACCATGGTGTTGGTGACTAGTTAATCACCTGACCATGTAGTTGGTGACTATTTAATCACCTGACCATGTGTTGGTGACTAGTTAATCACCTGACCATGGTGTTGGTGACTAGTTAATCACCTGACCATGGTGTTGGTGACTAGTTAATCACCTGACCATGTAGTTGGTGACTAGTTAATCACCTGACCATGTGTTGGTGACTAGTTAAGTCAATCACCTGACCATGTGTTGGTGACTAGTTAATCACCTGACCATGTGTTGGTGACTATTAGTTCATCACCTGACCATGTAGTTGGTGACTAGTTAATCACCTGACCATGGTGTTGTGACTAGTTAATCACCTGACCATGGTGTTGGTGACTAGTTAATCACCTGACCATGTAGTTGGTGACTAGTTATCACCTGACCATGGTGTTGGTGACTAGTTAGTCAATCACCTGACCATGTGTTGGTGACTAGTTAATCACCTGACCATGGTGTTGGTGACTAGTTAATCACCTGACCATGTGTTGGTGACTAGTTAATCACCTGACCATGGTGTTGGTGACTAGTTAATCACCTGACCATGTAGTTGGTGACTAGTTAATCACCTGACCATGGTGTTGGTGACTAGTTAATCACCTGACCATGGTGTTGGTGACTAGTTAATCACCTGACCATGTGTTGGTGACTAGTAATCACCTGACCATGGTGTTGGTGACTAGTTAATCACCTGACCATGGTGTTGGTGACTAGTTAATCACCTGACCATGGTGTTGGTGACTAGTTAATAATCACCTGACCATGTAGTTGGTGACTATTGTTAATCACCTGACCATGGTGTTGGTGACTAGTTAATCACCTGACCATGTGTTTGGTGACTAGTTAATCACCTGACCATGTAGTTGGTGACTAGTTAATAATCACCTGACCATGTAGTTGGTGACTAGTTAATCACCTGACCATGGTGTTGGTGACTAGTTAATCACCTGACCATGTGTTGGTGACTATTAGTCAATCACCTGACCATGGTGTTGGTGACTAGTTAATCACCTGACCATGGTGTGGTGACTAGTTAGTCAATCACCTGACCATGGTGTTGGTGACTAGTTAATCACCTGACCATG
This sequence comes from Oncorhynchus kisutch, assembly GCF_002021735.2. Taxonomy (NCBI): domain Eukaryota; kingdom Metazoa; phylum Chordata; class Actinopteri; order Salmoniformes; family Salmonidae; genus Oncorhynchus; species Oncorhynchus kisutch. Next base: position 46,384,277 of record NC_034196.2, on the reverse strand, counting down.
GTGTTGGTGACTAGTTAATCACCTGACCATGTAGTTGGTGACTAGTTAATCACCTGACCATGTGTTTGGTGACTAGTTAATCAATCACCTGACCATGTGTTGGTGACTAGTTAATCACCTGACCATGTGGTTTTGGTGACTAGTTAATCACCTGACCATGTGTTTGGTGACTAGTTAATCACCTGACCATGTGTTGGTGACTAGTTAGTCACCCTGACCATGGTGTTGGTGACTAGTTAATCACCTGACCATGGTGTTGGTGACTAGTTAATCACCTGACCATGGTGTTGGTGACTAGTTAATCACCTGACCATGGTGTTGGTGACTAGTTAATCACCTGACCATGTAGTTGGTGACTAGTTAATCACCTGACCATGGTGTTGGTGACTAGTTAATCACCTGACCATGGTGTTGGTGACTAGTTAATCACCTGACCATGTAGTTGGTGACTAGTTAATCACCTGACCATGTAGTTGGTGACTAGTTAGTCAATCACCTGACCATGGGTTGGTGACTAGTTAATCACCTGACCATGGTGTTGGTGACTAGTTAATCACCTGACCATGTAGTTGGTGACTAGTTAATCACCTGACCATGTGTTGGTGACTAGTTAGTCAATCACCTGACCATGGTGTTGGTGACTAGTTAATCACCTGACCATGGTGTTGGTGACTAGTTAATCACCTGACCATGGTGTTGGTGACTAGTTAATCACCTGACCATGGTGTTGGTGACTAGTTAATCACCTGACCATGTATTTGGTGACTAGTTAATCACCTGACCATGGTGTTGGTGACTAGTTAATCACCTGACCATGGTGTTGGTGACTAGTTAATCACCTGACCATGGTGTTGGTGACTAGTTAATCACCTGACCATGGTTGGTGACTAGTTAATCACCTGACCATGTGTTGTGACTAGTTAGTAATCACCTGACCATGGTTGTGGTGACTAGTTAATCACCTGACCATGGTGTTGGTGACTAGTTAATCACCTGACCATGGTGTTGGTGACTAGTTTAATCACCTGACCATGGTGTTGGTGACTAGTTATCACCTGACCATGGTGTTGGTGACTAGTTATAATCACCTGACCATGGTGTTGGTGACTAGTTAATCACCTGACCATGGTGTTTGGTGACTAGTTAATCACCTGACCATGGTTTGGTGACTAGTTAATCACCTGACCATGTGTTGGTGACTAGTTATCATCACCTGACCATGGTGTTGGTGACTAGTTAATCACCTGACCATGGTGTTGGTGACTAGTTAATCACCTGACCATGGGTGTGGTGACTAGTTAGTCAATCACCTGACCATGGTGTTGGTGACTAGTTAATCACCTGACCATGGTGTTGGTGACTAGTTAATCACCTGACCATGGTGTTGGTGACTAGTTAATCACCTGACCATGTGTTGGTGACTAGTTAGTTAATCACCTGACCATGTAGTTGGTGACTAGTTAATCACCTGACCATGTAGTTGGTGACTAGTTAATCACCTGACCATGGTTGGTGACTAGTTAATCACCTGACCATGTAGTTGGTGACTAGTTAATAATCACCTGACCATGGTGTTGGTGACTAGTTAGTCATCACCTGACCATGGTGTTGGTGACTAGTTAATCACCTGACCATGTGTTGGTGACTAGTTAATCACCTGACCATGTAGTTGGTGACTAGTTAATCACCTGACCATGGTGTTGGTGACTAGTTAATCACCTGACCATGTAGTTGGTGACTAGTTAATCACCTGACCATGGTGTTGGTGACTAGTTAATCACCTGACCATGGTGTTGGTGACTAGTTAATCACCTGACCATGTAGTTGGTGACTAGTTAATCACCTGACCATGGTGTTGGTGACTAGTTAATCACCTGACCATGGTGTTGGTGACTAGTTAATCACCTGACCATGGTGTTGGTGACTAGTTAATCACCTGACCATGTAGTTGGTGACTAGTTAGTTAATCACCTGACCATGGTGTTGGTGACTAGTTAATCACCTGACCATGTAGTTGGTGACTAGTTAATCACCTGACCATGTAGTTGGTGACTAGTTAATCACCTGACCATGGTGTTGGTGACTAGTTAATCACCTGACCATGGTGTTGGTGACTAGTTAATCACCTGACCATGTAGTTGGTGACTAGTTAGTCAATCACCTGACCATGGTGTTGGTGACTAGTTAATCACCTGACCATGTGTTGGTGACTAGTTGTCAATCACCTGACCATGTGTTGGTGACTAGTTAATCACCTGACCATGTGTTGGTGACTAGTTAATCACCTCACCTGACCATGTAGTTGGTGACTAGTTAATCACCTGACCATGTGTTGGTGACTAGTTTAATCACCTGACCATGGTGTTGGTGACTAGTTAATCACCTGACCATGGTGTTGGTGACTAGTTAATCACCTGACCATGTGTTGGTGACTAGTTAATCACCTGACCATGTAGTTGGTGACTAGTTAGTCATCACCTGACCATGTGTTGGTGACTAGTTAATCACCTGACCATGGTGTTGGTGACTAGTTAATCACCTGACCATGGTGTTGGTGACTAGTTAATCACCTGACCATGTGTTGGTGACTAGTTAATCACCTGACCATGTGTTGGTGACTAGTTAGTCATCACCTGACCATGGTGTTGGTGACTAGTTAATCACCTGACCATGGTGTTGGTGACTAGTTAATCACCTGACCATGGTGTTGGTGACTAGTTAATCACCTGACCATGTAGTTGGTGACTAGTTAATCACCTGACCATGGTGTTGGTGACTAGTTAATCACCTGACCATGGTGTTGGTGACTAGTTAATCACCTGACCATGGTGTTTGTGACTAGTTAATCACCTGACCATGTAGTTGGTGACTAGTTAATCACCTGACCATGTAGTTGGTGACTAGTTAATCACCTGACCATGGTGTTGGTGACTAGTTAATCACCTGACCATGGTGTTGGTGACTAGTTAATCACCTGACCATGGTGTTGGTGACTAGTTATCACCTGACCATGGTGTTGGTGACTAGTTAGTCAATCACCTGACCATGGTGTTGGTGACTAGTTAATCACCTGACCATGTAGTTTGTGACTAGTTAATCACCTGACCATGGTGTTGGTGACTAGTTAGTCAATCACCTGACCATGTAGTTGGTGACTAGTTAATCACCTGACCATGGTGTTGGTGACTAGTTAGTCATCACCTGACCATGTGTTGGTGACTAGTTAATCACCTGACCATGTAGTTGGTGACTAGTTAATCACCTGACCATGGTGTTGGTGACTAGTTAATCACCTGACCATGTAGTTGGTGACTAGTTAATCACCTGACCATGGTGTTGGTGACTAGTTAGTCAATCACCTGACCATGTGTTGGTGACTAGTTAATCACCTGACCATGGTGTTGGTGACTAGTTAATCACCTGACCATGGTGTTGGTGACTAGTTAATCACCTGACCATGGTGTTGGTGACTAGTTAATCACCTGACCATGTGTGTTGGTGACTAGTTAATCACCTGACCATGTGTTGGTGACTAGTTAATCACCTGACCATGTGTTGGTGACTAGTTAATCACCTGACCATGTAGTTGGTGACTAGTTAATCACCTGACCATGTGTTGGTGACTAGTTAATCACCTGACCATGGTGTTGGTGACTAGTTAATCACCTGACCATGGTGTTGGTGACTAGTTAATCACCTGACCATGGTGTTGGTGACTAGTTAATCACCTGACCATGTGTGTTGGTGACTAGTTAATCACCTGACCATGGTGTTGGTGACTAGTTAATCACCTGACCATGTAGTTGGTGACTAGTTAATCACCTGACCATGTTGTTGGTGACTAGTTAAATCACCTGACCATGTGTTGGTGACTAGTTAATCACCTGACCATGGTGTTGGTGACTAGTTAATCACCTGACCATGGTGTTGGTGACTAGTTAATCACCTGACCATGGTGTTGGTGACTAGTTAATCACCTGACCATGTAGTTGGTGACTAGTTAATCACCTGACCATGGTGTTGGTGACTAGTTAATCACCTGACCATGGTGTTGGTGACTAGTTAATCACCTGACCATGGTGTTGGTGACTAGTTAATCACCTGACCATGTGTTGGTGACTAGTTAATCACCTGACCATGGTGTTGGTGACTAGTTAATCACCTGACCATGGTGTTGGTGACTAGTTAATCACCTGACCATGGTGTTGGTGACTAGTTAATCACCTGACCATGTGTTGGTGACTAGTTAATCACCTGACCATGTGTGTTGGTGACTAGTTAATCACCTGACCATGGTGTTGGTGACTAGTTAATCACCTGACCATGGTGTTGGTGACTAGTTAATCACCTGACCATGGTGTTGGTGACTAGTTAATCACCTGACCATGGTGTTGGTGACTAGTTAATCACCTGACCATGGTGTTGGTGACTAGTTAATCACCTGACCATGTGTTGGTGACTAGTTAATCACCTGACCATGGTGTTGGTGACTAGTTAGTCAATCACCTGACCATGTGTTGGTGACTAGTTAATCACCTGACCATGGTGTTGGTGACTAGTTAGTCATCACCTGACCATGTAGTTGGTGACTAGTTAATCACCTGACCATGTAGTTGGTGACTAGTTAATCACCTGACCATGGTGTTGGTGACTAGTTAATCACCTGACCATGTAGTTGGTGACTAGTTAATCACCTGACCATGGTGTTGGTGACTAGTTAGTCATCACCTGACCATGGTGTTGGTGACTAGTTAATCACCTGACCATGGTGTTGGTGACTAGTTAATCACCTGACCATGGTGTTGGTGACTAGTTAATCACCTGACCATGGTGTTGGTGACTAGTTAATCACCTGACCATGTAGTTGGTGACTAGTTAGTTATCACCTGACCATGTGTTGGTGACTAGTTAATCACCTGACCATGTAGTTGGTGACTAGTTAATCACCTGACCATGTGTTGGTGACTAGTTAATCACCTGACCATGTGTTGGTGACTAGTTAATCACCTGACCATGTGTTGGTGACTAGTTAATCACCTGACCATGTAGTTGGTGACTAGTTAGTCAATCACCTGACCATGGTGTTGGTGACTAGTTAATCACCTGACCATGGTGTTGGTGACTAGTTAATCACCTGACCATGGTGTTGGTGACTAGTTAATCACCTGACCATGTGTTGGTGACTAGTTAATCACCTGACCATGGTGTTGGTGACTAGTTAATCACCTGACCATGGTGTTGGTGACTAGTTAATCACCTGACCATGTAGTTGGTGACTAGTTAATCACCTGACCATGGTGTTGGTGACTAGTTAATCACCTGACCATGGTGTTGGTGACTAGTTAATCACCTGACCATGGTGTTGGTGACTAGTTAATCACCTGACCATGTGTTGGTGACTAGTTAATCACCTGACCATGTGTTGGTGACTAGTTAATCACCTGACCATGGTGTTGGTGACTAGTTAATCACCTGACCATGGTGTTGGTGACTAGTTAATCACCTGACCATGGTGTTGGTGACTAGTTAATCACCTGACCATGTAGTTGGTGACTAGTTAATCACCTGACCATGGTGTTGGTGACTAGTTAATCACCTGACCATGGTGTTGGTGACTAGTTAATCACCTGACCATGTGTTGGTGACTAGTTAATCACCTGACCATGGTGTTGGTGACTAGTTAATCACCTGACCATGTGTTGGTGACTAGTTAATCACCTGACCATGTAGTTGGTGACTAGTTAGTCATCACCTGACCATGTAGTTGGTGACTAGTTAATCACCTGACCATGGTGTTGGTGACTAGTTAATCACCTGACCATGGTGTTGGTGACTAGTTAATCACCTGACCATGGTGTTGGTGACTAGTTAGTCAATCACCTGACCATGGTGTTGGTGACTAGTTAATCACCTGACCATGTAGTTGGTGACTAGTTAATCACCTGACCATGGTGTTGGTGACTAGTTAGTCAATCACCTGACCATGTAGTTGGTGACTAGTTAATCACCTGACCATGGTGTTGGTGACTAGTTAATCACCTGACCATGGTGTTGGTGACTAGTTAATCACCTGACCATGTGTTGGTGACTAGTTAATCACCTGACCATGGTGTTGGTGACTAGTTAATCACCTGACCATGGTGTTGGTGACTAGTTAATCACCTGACCATGGTGTTGGTGACTAGTTAATCACCTGACCATGTAGTTGGTGACTAGTTAATCACCTGACCATGGTGTTGGTGACTAGTTAGTCATCACCTGACCATGTAGTTGGTGACTAGTTAATCACCTGACCATGGTGTTGGTGACTAGTTAATCACCTGACCATGTGTTGGTGACTAGTTAATCACCTGACCATGTAGTTGGTGACTAGTTAATCACCTGACCATGGTGTTGGTGACTAGTTAATCACCTGACCATGTGTTGGTGACTAGTTAATCACCTGACCATGGTGTTGGTGACTAGTTAATCACCTGACCATGGTGTTGGTGACTAGTTAATCACCTGACCATGGTGTTGGTGACTAGTTAATCACCTGACCATGTAGTTGGTGACTAGTTAGTTAATCACCTGACCATGGTGTTGGTGACTAGTTAATCACCTGACCATGTGTTGGTGACTAGTTAATCACCTGACCATGTGTTGGTGACTAGTTAATCACCTGACCATGTAGTTGGTGACTAGTTAATCACCTGACCATGTGTTGGTGACTAGTTAATCACCTGACCATGTAGTTGGTGACTAGTTAATCACCTGACCATGGTGTTGGTGACTAGTTAATCACCTGACCATGGTGTTGGTGACTAGTTAGTCAATCACCTGACCATGGTGTTGGTGACTAGTTAATCACCTGACCATGGTGTTGGTGACTAGTTAATCACCTGACCATGTGTTGGTGACTAGTTAATCACCTGACCATGTAGTTGGTGACTAGTTAATCACCTGACCATGGTGTTGGTGACTAGTTAATCACCTGACCATGGTGTTGGTGACTAGTTAATCACCTGACCATGTAGTTGGTGACTAGTTAATCACCTGACCATGGTGTTGGTGACTAGTTAGTCAATCACCTGACCATGTGTTGGTGACTAGTTAATCACCTGACCATGGTGTTGGTGACTAGTTAATCACCTGACCATGGTGTTGGTGACTAGTTAATCACCTGACCATGGTGTTGGTGACTAGTTAATCACCTGACCATGTAGTTGGTGACTAGTTAATCACCTGACCATGGTGTTGGTGACTAGTTAATCACCTGACCATGGTGTTGGTGACTAGTTAATCACCTGACCATGGTGTTGGTGACTAGTTAATCACCTGACCATGTAGTTGGTGACTAGTTAATCACCTGACCATGGTGTTGGTGACTAGTTAATCACCTGACCATGGTGTTGGTGACTAGTTAATCACCTGACCATGGTGTTGGTGACTAGTTAGTCAATCACCTGACCATGTAGTTGGTGACTAGTTAATCACCTGACCATGGTGTTGGTGACTAGTTAATCACCTGACCATGTAGTTGGTGACTAGTTAATCACCTGACCATGTGTTGGTGACTAGTTAATCACCTGACCATGTGTTGGTGACTAGTTAATCACCTGACCATGTGTTGGTGACTAGTTAATCACCTGACCATGGTGTTGGTGACTAGTTAATCACCTGACCATGTGTTGGTGACTAGTTAATCACCTGACCATGGTGTTGGTGACTAGTTAATCACCTGACCATGGTGTTGGTGACTAGTTAATCACCTGACCATGGTGTTGGTGACTAGTTAATCACCTGACCATGTAGTTGGTGACTAGTTAAATCACCTGACCATGGTGTTGGTGACTAGTTAATCACCTGACCATGGTGTTGGTGACTAGTTAATCACCTGACCATGTAGTTGGTGACTAGTTAATCACCTGACCATGTGTTGGTGACTAGTTAATCACCTGACCATGGTGTTGGTGACTAGTTAATCACCTGACCATGGTGTTGGTGACTAGTTAGTCATCACCTGACCATGGTGTTGGTGACTAGTTAATCACCTGACCATGGTGTTGGTGACTAGTTAATCACCCTGTCTCTTATACACACTCTTATACACATCTAGATGTGTATAAGAGACAGGTGTTGGTGACTAGTTAATCACCTGACCATGGTGTTGGTGACTAGTTAATCACCTGACCATGTAGTTGGTGACTAGTTAATCACCTGACCATGTAGTTGGTGACTAGTTAATCACCTGACCATGGTGTTGGTGACTAGTTAATCACCTGACCATGGTGTTGGTGACTAGTTAATCACCTGACCATGTGTTGGTGACTAGTTAGTCACCTGACCATGTAGTTGGTGACTAGTTAGTCAATCACCTGACCATGGTGTTGGTGACTAGTTAATCACCTGACCATGGTGTTGGTGACTAGTTAATCACCTGACCATGGTGTTGGTGACTAGTTAATCACCTGACCATGGTGTTGGTGACTAGTTAATCACCTGACCATGTAGTTGGTGACTAGTTAGTTATTCAGCTGACCATGGTGTTGGTGACTAGTTAATCACCTGACCATGGTGTTGGTGACTAGTTAATCACCTGACCATGGTGTTGGTGACTAGTTAATCACCTGACCATGTAGTTGGTGACTAGTTAATCACCTGACCATGGTGTTGGTGACTAGTTAATCACCTGACCATGGTGTTGGTGACTAGTTAATCACCTGACCATGGTGTTGGTGACTAGTTAATCACCTGACCATGTAGTTGGTGACTAGTTAATCACCTGACCATGTAGTTGGTGACTAGTTAATCACCTGACCATGGTGTTGGTGACTAGTTAATCACCTGACCATGGTGTTGGTGACTAGTTAATCACCTGACCATGGTGTTGGTGACTAGTTAGTCAATCACCTGACCATGGTGTTGGTGACTAGTTAATCACCTGACCATGTAGTTGGTGACTAGTTAATCACCTGACCATGGTGTTGGTGACTAGTTAGTCAATCACCTGACCATGTAGTTGGTGACTAGTTAATCACCTGACCATGGTGTTGGTGACTAGTTAATCACCTGACCATGTAGTTGGTGACTAGTTAATCACCTGACCATGTAGTTGGTGACTAGTTAATCACCTGACCATGGTGTTGGTGACTAGTTAATCACCTGACCATGTAGTTGGTGACTAGTTAATCACCTGACCATGGTGTTGGTGACTAGTTAGTCAATCACCTGACCATTGTGTTGGTGACTTATTAATCACCTGACCATGGTGTTGGTGACTAGTTAATCACCTGACCATGGTGTTGGTGACTAGTTAATCACCTGACCATGGTGTTGGTGACTAGTTAATCACCTGACCATGTAGTTGGTGACTAGTTAGTTAATCACCTGACCATGGTGTTGGTGACTAGTTAATCACCTGACCATGTAGTTGGTGACTAGTTAATCACCTGACCATGTAGTTGGTGACTAGTTAATCACCTGACCATGTAGTTGGTGACTAGTTAATCACCTGACCATGGTGTTGGTGACTAGTTAATCACCTGACCATGTAGTTGGTGACTAGTTAGTCATCACCTGACCATGGTGTTGGTGACTAGTTAATCACCTGACCATGGTGTTGGTGACTAGTTAATCACCTGACCATGGTGTTGGTGACTAGTTAGTCAATCACCTGACCATGGTGTTGGTGACTAGTTAATCACCTGACCATGGTGTTGGTGACTAGTTAATCACCTGACCATGGTGTTGGTGACTAGTTAATCACCTGACCATGTAGTTGGTGACTAGTTAATCACCTGACCATGGTGTTGGTGACTAGTTAATCACCTGACCATGGTGTTGGTGACTAGTTAATCACCTGACCATGGTGTTGGTGACTAGTTAATCACCTGACCATGTAGTTGGTGACTAGTTAATCACCTGACCATGTAGTTGGTGACTAGTTAGTCAATCACCTGACCATTGTGTTGGTGACTAGTTAATCACCTGACCATGGTGTTGGTGACTAGTTAATCACCTGACCATGGTGTTGGTGACTAGTTAATCACCTGACCATGGTGTTGGTGACTAGTTAATCACCTGACCATGTAGTTGGTGACTAGTTAATCACCTGACCATGGTGTTGGTGACTAGTTAATCACCTGACCATGTAGTTGGTGACTAGTTAATCACCTGACCATGGTGTTGGTGACTAGTTAATCACCTGACCATGTAGTTGGTGACTAGTTAATCACCTGACCATGGTGTTGGTGACTAGTTAGTCAATCACCTGACCATTGTGTTGGTGACTTATTAATCACCTGACCATGGTGTTGGTGACTAGTTAATCACCTGACCATGGTGTTGGTGACTAGTTAATCACCTGACCATGGTGTTGGTGACTAGTTAATCACCTGACCATGTAGTTGGTGACTAGTTAGTTAATCACCTGACCATGGTGTTGGTGACTAGTTAATCACCTGACCATGTAGTTGGTGACTAGTTAATCACCTGACCATGTAGTTGGTGACTAGTTAATCACCTGACCATGTAGTTGGTGACTAGTTAATCACCTGACCATGGTGTTGGTGACTAGTTAATCACCTGACCATGTAGTTGGTGACTAGTTAGTCAATCACCTGACCATGGTGTTGGTGACTAGTTAATCACCTGACCATGGTGTTGGTGACTAGTTAATCACCTGACCATGGTGTTGGTGACTAGTTAATCACCTGACCATGGTGTTGGTGACTAGTTAATCACCTGACCATGGTGTTGGTGACTAGTTAGTCAATCACCTGACCATGGTGTTGGTGACTAGTTAATCACCTGACCATGTGTTGGTGACTAGTTAATCACCTGACCATGGTGTTGGTGACTAGTTAATCACCTGACCATGTAGTTGGTGACTAGTTAATCACCTGACCATGGTGTTGGTGACTAGTTAATCACCTGACCATGGTGTTGGTGACTAGTTAATCACCTGACCATGGTGTTGGTGACTAGTTAATCACCTGACCATGGTGTTGGTGACTAGTTAATCACCTGACCATGTGTTGGTGACTAGTTAATCACCTGACCATGTAGTTGGTGACTAGTTAGTCATCACCTGACCATGTGTTGGTGACTAGTTAATCACCTGACCATGGTGTTGGTGACTAGTTAATCACCTGACCATGGTGTTGGTGACTAGTTAATCACCTGACCATGTAGTTGGTGACTAGTTAATCACCTGACCATGGTGTTGGTGACTAGTTAATCACCTGACCATGGTGTTGGTGACTAGTTAATCACCTGACCATGTGTTGGTGACTAGTTAATCACCTGACCATGGTGTTGGTGACTAGTTAATCACCTGACCATGGTGTTGGTGACTAGTTAATCACCTGACCATGTGTTGGTGACTAGTTAGTAATCACCTGACCATGTGTTGGTGACTAGTTAATCACCTGACCATGGTGTTGGTGACTAGTTAATCACCTGACCATGGTGTTGGTGACTAGTTAATCACCTGACCATGGTGTTGGTGACTAGTTAATCACCTGACCATGGTGTTGGTGACTAGTTAATCACCTGACCATGTAGTTGGTGACTAGTTAATCACCTGACCATGGTGTTGGTGACTAGTTAATCACCTGACCATGTAGTTGGTGACTAGTTAATCACCTGACCATGGTGTTGGTGACTAGTTAGTCATCACCTGACCATGTAGTTGGTGACTAGTTAATCACCTGACCATGGTGTTGGTGACTAGTTAATCACCTGACCATGGTGTTGGTGACTAGTTAATCACCTGACCATGTAGTTGGTGACTAGTTAATCACCTGACCATGGTGTTGGTGACTAGTTAGTCATCACCTGACCATGGTGTTGGTGACTAGTTAATCACCTGACCATGGTGTTGGTGACTAGTTAATCACCTGACCATGTAGTTGGTGACTAGTTAATCACCTGACCATGGTGTTGGTGACTAGTTAATCACCTGACCATGTGTTGGTGACTAGTTAATCACCTGACCATGGTGTTGGTGACTAGTTAATCACCTGACCATGTGTTGGTGACTAGTTAATCACCTGACCATGTGTTGGTGACTAGTTAATCACCTGACCATGGTGTTGGTGACTAGTTAATCACCTGACCATGTGTTGGTGACTAGTTAATCACCTGACCATGGTGTTGGTGACTAGTTAATCACCTGACCATGGTGTTGGTGACTAGTTAATCACCTGACCATGTAGTTGGTGACTAGTTAATCACCTGACCATGGTGTTGGTGACTAGTTAATCACCTGACCATGGTTGGTGACTAGTTAATCACCTGACCATGTGTTGGTGACTAGTTAATCACCTGACCATGTGTTGGTGACTAGTTAATCACCTGACCATGTGTTGGTGACTAGTTAATCACCTGACCATGTGTTGGTGACTAGTTAATCACCTGACCATGTAGTTGGTGACTAGTTAATCACCTGACCATGTGTTGGTGACTAGTTAATCACCTGACCATGTGTTGGTGACTAGTTAATCACCTGACCATGGTGTTGGTGACTAGTTAATCACCTGACCATGGTGTTGGTGACTAGTTAATCACCTGACCATGGTGTTGGTGACTAGTTAATCACCTGACCATGTGTTGGTGACTAGTTAAATCACCTGACCATGGTGTTGGTGACTAGTTAATCACCTGACCATGTGTTGGTGACTAGTTAATCACCTGACCATGTGTTGGTGACTAGTTAATCACCTGACCATGTAGTTGGTGACTAGTTAATCACCTGACCATGTGTTGGTGACTAGTTAATCACCTGACCATGTAGTTGGTGACTAGTTAATCACCTGACCATGGTGTTGGTGACTAGTTAATCACCTGACCATGGTGTTGGTGACTAGTTAATCACCTGACCATGGTGTTGGTGACTAGTTAATCACCTGACCATGGTGTTGGTGACTAGTTAATCACCTGACCATGGTGTTGGTGACTAGTTAGTCAATCACCTGACCATGGTGTTGGTGACTAGTTAATCACCTGACCATGGTGTTGGTGACTAGTTAATCACCTGACCATGGTGTTGGTGACTAGTTAATCACCTGACCATGGTGTTGGTGACTAGTTAATCACCTGACCATGGTGTTGGTGACTAGTTAATCACCTGACCATGTGTTGGTGACTAGTTAATCACCTGACCATGGTGTTGGTGACTAGTTAATCACCTGACCATGTGTTGGTGACTAGTTAATCACCTGACCATGGTGTTGGTGACTAGTTAATCACCTGACCATGTGTTGGTGACTAGTTAGTCAATCACCTGACCATGTAGTTGGTGACTAGTTAATCACCTGACCATGGTGTTGGTGACTAGTTAATCACCTGACCATGTGTTGGTGACTAGTTAATCACCTGACCATGGTGTTGGTGACTAGTTAATCACCTGACCATGGTGTTGGTGACTAGTTAATCACCTGACCATGTAGTTGGTGACTAGTTAATCACCTGACCATGGTGTTGGTGACTAGTTAATCACCTGACCATGTGTTGGTGACTAGTTAATCACCTGACCATGTAGTTGGTGACTAGTTAATCACCTGACCATGTGTTGGTGACTAGTTAATCACCTGACCATGGTGTTGGTGACTAGTTAATCACCTGACCATGTGTTGGTGACTAGTTAATCACCTGACCATGTAGTTGGTGACTAGTTAATCACCTGACCATGTGTTGGTGACTAGTTAATCACCTGACCATGGTGTTGGTGACTAGTTAATCACCTGACCATGGTGTTGGTGACTAGTTAATCACCTGACCATGGTGTTGGTGACTAGTTAATCACCTGACCATGGTGTTGGTGACTAGTTAATCACCTGACCATGTGTTGGTGACTAGTTAATCACCTGACCATGGTGTTGGTGACTAGTTAATCACCTGACCATGGTGTTGGTGACTAGTTAATCACCTGACCATGTGTTGGTGACTAGTTAATCACCTGACCATGTAGTTGGTGACTAGTTAATCACCTGACCATGGTGTTGGTGACTAGTTAATCACCTGACCATGTAGTTGGTGACTAGTTAATCACCTGACCATGGTGTTGGTGACTAGTTAATCACCTGACCATGGTGTTGGTGACTAGTTAATCACCTGACCATGGTGTTGGTGACTAGTTAATCACCTGACCATGGTGTTGGTGACTAGTTAATCACCTGACCATGGTGTTGGTGACTAGTTAATCACCTGACCATGTAGTTGGTGACTAGTTAATCACCTGACCATGTAGTTGGTGACTAGTTAATCACCTGACCATGGTGTTGGTGACTAGTTAATCACCTGACCATGGTGTTGGTGACTAGTTAATCACCTGACCATGTAGTTGGTGACTAGTTAATCACCTGACCATGTAGTTGGTGACTAGTTAATCACCTGACCATGGTGTTGGTGACTAGTTAATCACCTGACCATGGTGTTGGTGACTAGTTAATCACCTGACCATGGTGTTGGTGACTAGTTAATCACCTGACCATGGTGTTGGTGACTAGTTAATCACCTGACCATGTAGTTGGTGACTAGTTAATCACCTGACCATGGTGTTGGTGACTAGTTAATCACCTGACCATGGTGTTGGTGACTAGTTAATCACCTGACCATGGTGTTGGTGACTAGTTAATCACCTGACCATGTAGTTGGTGACTAGTTAATCACCTGACCATGGTGTTGGTGACTAGTTAATCACCTGACCATGGTGTTGGTGACTAGTTAATCACCTGACCATGGTGTTGGTGACTAGTTAATCACCTGACCATGTAGTTGGTGACTAGTTAATCACCTGACCATGTGTTGGTGACTAGTTAATCACCTGACCATGGTGTTGGTGACTAGTTAATCACCTGACCATGGTGTTGGTGACTAGTTAATCACCTGACCATGGTGTTGGTGACTAGTTAGTCATCACCTGACCATGGTGTTGGTGACTAGTTAATCACCTGACCATGTAGTTGGTGACTAGTTAATCACCTGACCATGGTGTTGGTGACTAGTTAATCACCTGACCATGTGTTGGTGACTAGTTAATCACCTGACCATGGTGTTGGTGACTAGTTAGTCATCACCTGACCATGTAGTTGGTGACTAGTTAATCACCTGACCATGTGTTGGTGACTAGTTAATCACCTGACCATGGTGTTGGTGACTAGTTAATCACCTGACCATGTGTTGGTGACTAGTTAATCACCTGACCATGGTGTTGGTGACTAGTTAATCACCTGACCATGTGTTGGTGACTAGTTAATCACCTGACCATGTGTTGGTGACTAGTTAATCACCTGACCATGTGTTGGTGACTAGTTAATCACCTGACCATGGTGTTGGTGACTAGTTAATCACCTGACCATGTGTTGGTGACTAGTTAATCACCTGACCATGGTGTTGGTGACTAGTTAATCACCTGACCATGTAGTTGGTGACTAGTTAATCACCTGACCATGTAGTTGGTGACTAGTTAATCACCTGACCATGGTGTTGGTGACTAGTTAATCACCTGACCATGTGTTGGTGACTAGTTAATCACCTGACCATGGTGTTGGTGACTAGTTAGTCATCACCTGACCATGGTGTTGGTGACTAGTTAATCACCTGACCATGGTGTTGGTGACTAGTTAATCACCTGACCATGGTGTTGGTGACTAGTTAATCACCTGACCATGGTGTTGGTGACTAGTTAATCACCTGACCATGTAGTTGGTGACTAGTTAATCACCTGACCATGGTGTTGGTGACTAGTTAATCACCTGACCATGTGTTGGTGACTAGTTAATCACCTGACCATGTAGTTGGTGACTAGTTAATCACCTGACCATGTAGTTGGTGACTAGTTAATCACCTGACCATGGTGTTGGTGACTAGTTAATCACCTGACCATGTAGTTGGTGACTAGTTAATCACCTGACCATGGTGTTGGTGACTAGTTAATCACCTGACCATGGTGTTGGTGACTAGTTAATCACCTGACCATGGTGTTGGTGACTAGTTAATCAATCACTGACCATGGTGTTGGTGACTAGTTAATCACCTGACCATGGTGTTGGTGACTAGTTAATCACCTGACCATGGTGTTGGTGACTAGTTAATCACCTGACCATGTGTTGGTGACTAGTTAATCACCTGACCATGGTGTTGGTGACTAGTTAATCACCTGACCATGGTGTTGGTGACTAGTTAATCACCTGACCATGGTGTTGGTGACTAGTTAATCACCTGACCATGTGTTGGTGACTAGTTAATCACCTGACCATGTAGTTGGTGACTAGTTAATCACCTGACCATGGTGTTGGTGACTAGTTAATCACCTGACCATGGTGTTGGTGACTAGTTAATCACCTGACCATGGTGTTGGTGACTAGTTAATCACCTGACCATGGTGTTGGTGACTAGTTAATCACCTGACCATGTGTTGGTGACTAGTTAATCACCTGACCATGGTGTTGGTGACTAGTTAATCACCTGACCATGTAGTTGGTGACTAGTTAATCACCTGACCATGGTGTTGGTGACTAGTTAATCACCTGACCATGTAGTTGGTGACTAGTTAATCACCTGACCATGGTGTTGGTGACTAGTTAGTCAATCACCTGACCATGGTGTTGGTGACTAGTTAATCACCTGACCATGGTGTTGGTGACTAGTTAATCACCTGACCATGGTGTTGGTGACTAGTTAATCACCTGACCATGGTGTTGGTGACTAGTTAATCACCTGACCATGTAGTTGGTGACTAGTTAATCACCTGACCATGGTGTTGGTGACTAGTTAATCACCTGACCATGTGTTGGTGACTAGTTAATCACCTGACCATGTGTTGGTGACTAGTTAATCACCTGACCATGTGTTGGTGACTAGTTAATCACCTGACCATGGTGTTGGTGACTAGTTAATCACCTGACCATGTAGTTGGTGACTAGTTAATCACCTGACCATGGTGTTGGTGACTAGTTAATCACCTGACCATGGTGTTGGTGACTAGTTAATCACCTGACCATGGTGTTGGTGACTAGTTAATCACCTGACCATGGTGTTGGTGACTAGTTAATCACCTGACCATGGTGTTGGTGACTAGTTAATCACCTGACCATGGTGTTGGTGACTAGTTAATCACCTGACCATGTGTTGGTGACTAGTTAATCACCTGACCATGGTGTTGGTGACTAGTTAATCACCTGACCATGTGTTGGTGACTAGTTAATCACCTGACCATGTGTTGGTGACTAGTTAATCACCTGACCATGGTGTTGGTGACTAGTTAATCACCTGACCATGTGTTGGTGACTAGTTAATCACCTGACCATGGTGTTGGTGACTAGTTAATCACCTGACCATGGTGTTGGTGACTAGTTAATCACCTGACCATGGTGTTGGTGACTAGTTAATCACCTGACCATGGTGTTGGTGACTAGTTAATCACCTGACCATGGTGTTGGTGACTAGTTAATCACCTGACCATGGTGTTGGTGACTAGTTAATCACCTGACCATGTGTTGGTGACTAGTTAATCACCTGACCATGGTGTTGGTGACTAGTTAATCACCTGACCATGTAGTTGGTGACTAGTTAATCACCTGACCATGGTGTTGGTGACTAGTTAATCACCTGACCATGGTGTTGGTGACTAGTTAATCACCTGACCATGGTGTTGGTGACTAGTTAATCACCTGACCATGGTGTTGGTGACTAGTTAATCACCTGACCATGTGTTGGTGACTAGTTAATCACCTGACCATGTGTTGGTGACTAGTTAATCACCTGACCATGGTGTTGGTGACTAGTTAATCACCTGACCATGGTGTTGGTGACTAGTTAATCACCTGACCATGGTGTTGGTGACTAGTTAATCACCTGACCATGTGTTGGTGACTAGTTAATCACCTGACCATGGTGTTGGTGACTAGTTAATCACCTGACCATGGTGTTGGTGACTAGTTAATCACCTGACCATGGTGTTGGTGACTAGTTAATCACCTGACCATGGTGTTGGTGACTAGTTAATCACCTGACCATGGTGTTGGTGACTAGTTAATCACCTGACCATGTGTTGGTGACTAGTTAATCACCTGACCATGTGTTGGTGACTAGTTAAATCACCTGACCATGGTGTTGGTGACTAGTTAATCACCTGACCATGGTGTTGGTGACTAGTTAATCACCTGACCATGGTGTTGGTGACTAGTTAATCACCTGACCATGTGTTGGTGACTAGTTAATCACCTGACCATGGTGTTGGTGACTAGTTAATCACCTGACCATGTGTTGGTGACTAGTTAATCACCTGACCATGGTGTTGGTGACTAGTTAATCACCTGACCATGTGTTGGTGACTAGTTAATCACCTGACCATGGTGTTGGTGACTAGTTAATCACCTGACCATGGTGTTGGTGACTAGTTAATCACCTGACCATGGTGTTGGTGACTAGTTAATCACCTGACCATGTAGTTGGTGACTAGTTAGTCAATCACCTGACCATGTAGTTGGTGACTAGTTAATCACCTGACCATGGTGTTGGTGACTAGTTAATCACCTGACCATGGTGTTGGTGACTAGTTAATCACCTGACCATGGTGTTGGTGACTAGTTAATCACCTGACCATGGTGTTGGTGACTAGTTAATCACCTGACCATGTGTTGGTGACTAGTTAATCACCTGACCATGGTGTTGGTGACTAGTTAATCACCTGACCATGTAGTTGGTGACTAGTTAATCACCTGACCATGGTGTTGGTGACTAGTTAATCACCTGACCATGTGTTGGTGACTAGTTAATCACCTGACCATGTGTTGGTGACTAGTTAATCACCTGACCATGGTGTTGGTGACTAGTTAATCACCTGACCATGTGTTGGTGACTAGTTAATCACCTGACCATGGTGTTGGTGACTAGTTAATCACCTGACCATGTGTTGGTGACTAGTTAATCACCTGACCATGTGTTGGTGACTAGTTAATCACCTGACCATGTGTTGGTGACTAGTTAATCACCTGACCATGGTGTTGGTGACTAGTTAATCACCACCTGACCATGTGTTGGTGACTAGTTAATCACCTGACCATGGTGTTGGTGACTAGTTAATCACCTGACCATGTAGTTGGTGACTAGTTAATCACCTGACCATGTGTTGGTGACTAGTTAATCACCTGACCATGGTGTTGGTGACTAGTTAATCACCTGACCATGTGTTGGTGACTAGTTAATCACCTGACCATGGTGTTGGTGACTAGTTAATCACCTGACCATGGTGTTGGTGACTAGTTAATCACCTGACCATGGTGTTGGTGACTAGTTAATCACCTGACCATGGTGTTGGTGACTAGTTAATCACCTGACCATGGTGTTGGTGACTAGTTAATCACCTGACCATGTGTTGGTGACTAGTTAATCACCTGACCATGGTGTTGGTGACTAGTTAATCACCTGACCATGTGTTGGTGACTAGTTAATCACCTGACCATGGTGTTGTGACTAGTTAATCACCTGACCATGTGTTGGTGACTAGTTAATCACCTGACCATGGTGTTGGTGACTAGTTAATCACCTGACCATGTGTTGGTGACTAGTTAATCACCTGACCATGGTGTTGGTGACTAGTTAATCACCTGACCATGGTGTTGGTGACTAGTTAATCACCTGACCATGGTGTTGGTGACTAGTTAGTCATCACCTGACCATGGTGTTGGTGACTAGTTAATCACCTGACCATGGTGTTGGTGACTAGTTAATCACCTGACCATGGTGTTGGTGACTAGTTAATCACCTGACCATGTAGTTGGTGACTAGTTAATCACCTGACCATGTGTTGGTGACTAGTTAATCACCTGACCATGGTGTTGGTGACTAGTTAATCACCTGACCATGGTGTTGGTGACTAGTTAATCACCTGACCATGTGTTGGTGACTAGTTAATCACCTGACCATGTGTTGGTGACTAGTTAATCACCTGACCATGGTGTTGGTGACTAGTTAATCACCTGACCATGGTGTTGGTGACTAGTTAATCACCTGACCATGGTGTTGGTGACTAGTTAATCACCTGACCATGGTGTTGGTGACTAGTTAATCACCTGACCATGTAGTTGGTGACTAGTTAATCACCTGACCATGGTGTTGGTGACTAGTTAATCACCTGACCATGTGTTGGTGACTAGTTAATCACCTGACCATGGTGTTGGTGACTAGTTAATCACCTGACCATGTGTTGGTGACTAGTTAATCACCTGACCATGTGTTGGTGACTAGTTAATCACCTGACCATGGTGTTGGTGACTAGTTAATCACCTGACCATGGTGTTGGTGACTAGTTAATCACCTGACCATGGTGTTGGTGACTAGTTAATCACCTGACCATGGTGTTGGTGACTAGTTAATCACCTGACCATGGTGTTGGTGACTAGTTAATCACCTGACCATGGTGTTGGTGACTAGTTAATCACCTGACCATGTGTTGGTGACTAGTTAATCACCTGACCATGTGTTGGTGACTAGTTAATCACCTGACCATGTAGTTGGTGACTAGTTAATCACCTGACCATGGTGTTGGTGACTAGTTAATCACCTGACCATGTGTTGGTGACTAGTTAATCACCTGACCATGGTGTTGGTGACTAGTTAATCACCTGACCATGGTGTTGGTGACTAGTTAATCACCTGACCATGGTGTTGGTGACTAGTTAATCACCTGACCATGGTGTTGGTGACTAGTTAATCACCTGACCATGGTGTTGGTGACTAGTTAATCACCTGACCATGGTGTTGGTGACTAGTTAATCACCTGACCATGTGTTGGTGACTAGTTAATCACCTGACCATGGTGTTGGTGACTAGTTAATCACCTGACCATGGTGTTGGTGACTAGTTAATCACCTGACCATGTGTTGGTGACTAGTTAATCACCTGACCATGGTGTTGGTGACTAGTTAATCACCTGACCATGGTGTTGGTGACTAGTTAATCACCTGACCATGGTGTTGGTGACTAGTTAATCACCTGACCATGTAGTTGGTGACTAGTTAATCACCTGACCATGGTGTTGGTGACTAGTTCAATCACCTGACCATGTGTTGGTGACTAGTTAATCACCTGACCATGGTGTTGGTGACTAGTTAATCACCTGACCATGGTGTTGGTGACTAGTTAATCACCTGACCATGGTGTTGGTGACTAGTTAATCACCTGACCATGGTGTTGGTGACTAGTTAATCACCTGACCATGGTGTTGGTGACTAGTTAATCACCTGACCATGGTGTTGGTGACTAGTTAATCACCTGACCATGTGTTGGTGACTAGTTAATCACCTGACCATGTGTTGGTGACTAGTTAATCACCTGACCATGTGTTGGTGACTAGTTAATCACCTGACCATGTAGTTGGTGACTAGTTAATCACCTGACCATGTGTTGGTGACTAGTTAATCACCTGACCATGTAGTTGGTGACTAGTTAATCACCTGACCATGGTGTTGGTGACTAGTTAATCACCTGACCATGGTGTTGGTGACTAGTTAATCACCTGACCATGGTGTTGGTGACTAGTTAATCACCTGACCATGGTGTTGGTGACTAGTTAATCACCTGACCATGTGTTGGTGACTAGTTAATCACCTGACCATGGTGTTGGTGACTAGTTAATCACCTGACCATGGTGTTGGTGACTAGTTAATCACCTGACCATGTGTTGGTGACTAGTTAATCACCTGACCATGTAGTTGGTGACTAGTTAATCACCTGACCATGGTGTTGGTGACTAGTTAATCACCTGACCATGTAGTTGGTGACTAGTTAGTCATCACCTGACCATGGTGTTGGTGACTAGTTAATCACCTGACCATGGTGTTGGTGACTAGTTAATCACCTGACCATGGTGTTGGTGACTAGTTAGTCAATCACCTGACCATGGTGTTGGTGACTAGTTAATCACCTGACCATGGTGTTGGTGACTAGTTAATCACCTGACCATGGTGTTGGTGACTAGTTAATCACCTGACCATGGTGTTGGTGACTAGTTAATCACCTGACCATGTAGTTGGTGACTAGTTAATCACCTGACCATGTAGTTGG
Source organism: Oncorhynchus kisutch (assembly GCF_002021735.2). Classification (NCBI taxonomy): domain Eukaryota; kingdom Metazoa; phylum Chordata; class Actinopteri; order Salmoniformes; family Salmonidae; genus Oncorhynchus; species Oncorhynchus kisutch. The sequence continues at coordinate 46,362,224 of NC_034196.2, read as the reverse complement.
TGACTAGTTAGTCAATCACCTGACCATTGTGTTGGTGACTAGTTAATCACCTGACCATGGTGTTGGTGACTAGTTAATCACCTGACCATGTAGTTGGTGACTAGTTAATCACCTGACCATGTAGTTGGTGACTAGTTAGTCAATCACCTGACCATGGTGTTGGTGACTAGTTAATCACCTGACCATGGTGTTGGTGACTAGTTAATCACCTGACCATGGTGTTGGTGACTAGTTAATCACCTGACCATGGTGTTGGTGACTAGTTAATCACCTGACCATGTAGTTGGTGACTAGTTAATCACCTGACCATGGTGTTGGTGACTAGTTAATCACCTGACCATGGTGTTGGTGACTAGTTAATCACCTGACCATGGTGTTGGTGACTAGTTAATCACCTGACCATGTAGTTGGTGACTAGTTAATCACCTGACCATGGTGTTGGTGACTAGTTAATCACCTGACCATGGTGTTGGTGACTAGTTAATCACCTGACCATGGTGTTGGTGACTAGTTAATCACCTGACCATGTAGTTGGTGACTAGTTAATCACCTGACCATGTAGTTGGTGACTAGTTAATCACCTGACCATGGTGTTGGTGACTAGTTAATCACCTGACCATGGTGTTGGTGACTAGTTAATCACCTGACCATGGTGTTGGTGACTAGTTAATCACCTGACCATGGTGTTGGTGACTAGTTAATCACCTGACCATGTAGTTGGTGACTAGTTAATCACCTGACCATGGTGTTGGTGACTAGTTAATCACCTGACCATGTAGTTGGTGACTAGTTAATCACCTGACCATGGTGTTGGTGACTAGTTAATCACCTGACCATGTAGTTGGTGACTAGTTAATCACCTGACCATGTGTTGGTGACTAGTTAATCACCTGACCATGGTGTTGGTGACTAGTTAATCACCTGACCATGTAGTTGGTGACTAGTTAATCACCTGACCATGTGTTGGTGACTAGTTAATCACCTGACCATGTAGTTGGTGACTAGTTAATCACCTGACCATGTGTTGGTGACTAGTTAATCACCTGACCATGTGTTGGTGACTAGTTAATCACCTGACCATGTGTTGGTGACTAGTTAATCACCTGACCATGTGTTGGTGACTAGTTAATCACCTGACCATGGTGTTGGTGACTAGTTAATCACCTGACCATGGTGTTGGTGACTAGTTAATCACCTGACCATGGTGTTGGTGACTAGTTAATCACCTGACCATGGTGTTGGTGACTAGTTAATCACCTGACCATGTAGTTGGTGACTAGTTAATCACCTGACCATGGTGTTGGTGACTAGTTAATCACCTGACCATGGTGTTGGTGACTAGTTAATCACCTGACCATGTAGTTGGTGACTAGTTAATCACCTGACCATGGTGTTGGTGACTAGTTAATCACCTGACCATGGTGTTGGTGACTAGTTAATCACCTGACCATGGTGTTGGTGACTAGTTAGTCAATCACCTGACCATGGTAGTTGGTGACTAGTTAATCACCTGACCATGGTGTTGGTGACTAGTTAATCACCCTGTCTCTTATACACATCTAGATGTGTATAAGAGACAGACCATGGTGTTGGTGACTAGTTAATCACCTGACCATGGTGTTGGTGACTAGTTAATCACCTGACCATGTAGTTGGTGACTAGTTAATCACCTGACCATGTGTTGGTGACTAGTCAATCACCTGACCATGGTGTTGGTGACTAGTTAATCACCTGACCATGGTGTTGGTGACTAGTTAATCACCTGACCATGTAGTTGGTGACTAGTTAATCACCTGACCATGTAGTTGGTGACTAGTTAATCACCTGACCATGGTGTTGGTGACTAGTTAATCACCTGACCATGGTGTTGGTGACTAGTTAATCACCTGACCATGGTGTTGGTGACTAGTTAATCACCTGACCATGGTGTTGGTGACTAGTTAATCACCTGACCATGTAGTTGGTGACTAGTTAATCACCTGACCATGGTGTTGGTGACTAGTTAATCACCTGACCATGGTGTTGGTGACTAGTTAATCACCTGACCATGGTGTTGGTGACTAGTTAATCACCTGACCATGGTGTTGGTGACTAGTTAATCACCTGACCATGTAGTTGGTGACTAGTTAATCACCTGACCATGGTGTTGGTGACTAGTTAATCACCTGACCATGGTGTTGGTGACTAGTTAATCACCTGACCATGGTGTTGGTGACTAGTTAATCACCTGACCATGTAGTTGGTGACTAGTTAATCACCTGACCATGGTGTTGGTGACTAGTTAATCACCTGACCATGGTGTTGGTGACTAGTTAATCACCTGACCATGGTGTTGGTGACTAGTTAATCACCTGACCATGTAGTTGGTGACTAGTTAATCACCTGACCATGTAGTTGGTGACTAGTTAATCACCTGACCATGGTGTTGGTGACTAGTTAATCACCTGACCATGGTGTTGGTGACTAGTTAATCACCTGACCATGGTGTTGGTGACTAGTTAATCACCTGACCATGGTGTTGGTGACTAGTTAATCACCTGACCATGTAGTTGGTGACTAGTTAATCACCTGACCATGGTGTTGGTGACTAGTTAGTCATCACCTGACCATGTAGTTGGTGACTAGTTAATCACCTGACCATGGTGTTGGTGACTAGTTAGTCAATCACCTGACCATGTAGTTGGTGACTAGTTAATCACCTGACCATGTAGTTGGTGACTAGTTAATCACCTGACCATGGTGTTGGTGACTAGTTAATCACCTGACCATGTGTTGGTGACTAGTTAATCACCTGACCATGGTGTTGGTGACTAGTTAGTCAATCACCTGACCATGGTGTTGGTGACTAGTTAATCACCTGACCATGGTGTTGGTGACTAGTTAATCACCTGACCATGTGTTGGTGACTAGTTAATCACCTGACCATGGTGTTGGTGACTAGTTAATCACCTGACCATGTGTTGGTGACTAGTTAATCACCTGACCATGGTGTTGGTGACTAGTTAATCACCTGACCATGGTGTTGGTGACTAGTTAATCACCTGACCATGGTGTTGGTGACTAGTTAATCACCTGACCATGTAGTTGGTGACTAGTTAATCACCTGACCATGGTGTTGGTGACTAGTTAATCACCTGACCATGGTGTTGGTGACTAGTTAATCACCTGACCATGGTGTTGGTGACTAGTTAATCACCTGACCATGGTGTTGGTGACTAGTTAATCACCTGACCATGGTGTTGGTGACTAGTTAATCACCTGACCATGTGTTGGTGACTAGTTAATCACCTGACCATGGTGTTGGTGACTAGTTAATCACCTGACCATGTAGTTGGTGACTAGTTAATCACCTGACCATGGTGTTGGTGACTAGTTAATCACCTGACCATGGTGTTGGTGACTAGTTAATCACCTGACCATGGTGTTGGTGACTAGTTAATCACCTGACCATGTAGTTGGTGACTAGTTAATCACCTGACCATGGTGTTGGTGACTAGTTAATCACCTGACCATGGTGTTGGTGACTAGTTATCACCTGACCATGGTGTTGGTGACTAGTTAATCACCTGACCATGTAGTTGGTGACTAGTTAATCACCTGACCATGTGTTGGTGACTAGTTAATCACCTGACCATGGTGTTGGTGACTAGTTAATCACCTGACCATGGTGTTGGTGACTAGTTAATCACCTGACCATGGTGTTGGTGACTAGTTAATCACCTGACCATGTGTTGGTGACTAGTTAATCACCTGACCATGGTGTTGGTGACTAGTTAATCACCTGACCATGGTGTTGGTGACTAGTTAATCACCTGACCATGGTGTTGGTGACTAGTTAATCACCTGACCATGGTGTTGGTGACTAGTTAATCACCTGACCATGTAGTTGGTGACTAGTTAATCACCTGACCATGGTGTTGGTGACTAGTTAATCACCTGACCATGTGTTGGTGACTAGTTAATCACCTGACCATGGTGTTGGTGACTAGTTAATCACCTGACCATGTGTTGGTGACTAGTTAATCACCTGACCATGTAGTTGGTGACTAGTTAATCACCTGACCATGGTGTTGGTGACTAGTTAATCACCTGACCATGTAGTTGGTGACTAGTTAATCACCTGACCATGGTGTTGGTGACTAGTTAGTCATCACCTGACCATGGTGTGGTGACTAGTTAATCACCTGACCATGGTGTTGGTGACTAGTTAATCACCTGACCATGGTGTTGGTGACTAGTTAATCACCTGACCATGGTGTTGGTGACTAGTTAATCACCTGACCATGTAGTTGGTGACTAGTTAATCACCTGACCATGTGTTGGTGACTAGTTAATCACCTGACCATGTGTTGGTGACTAGTTAATCACCTGACCATGTGTTGGTGACTAGTTAATCACCTGACCATGTGTTGGTGACTAGTTAATCACCTGACCATGTAGTTGGTGACTAGTTAATCACCTGACCATGTAGTTGGTGACTAGTTAATCACCTGACCATGGTGTTGGTGACTAGTTAATCACCTGACCATGGTGTTGGTGACTAGTTAATCACCTGACCATGGTGTTGGTGACTAGTTAATCACCTGACCATGGTGTTGGTGACTAGTTAATCACCTGACCATGTAGTTGGTGACTAGTTAGTTAATCACCTGACCATGGTGTTGGTGACTAGTTAATCACCTGACCATGTAGTTGGTGACTAGTTAATCACCTGACCATGTAGTTGGTGACTAGTTAATCACCTGGCCATGTAGTTGGTGACTAGTTAATCACCTGACCATGGTGTTGGTGACTAGTTAATCACCTGACCATGTAGTTGGTGACTAGTTAGTCACCTGACCATGGTGTTGGTGACTAGTTAATCACCTGACCATGGTGTTGGTGACTAGTTAATCACCTGACCATGGTGTTGGTGACTAGTTAATCACCTGACCATGGTGTTGGTGACTAGTTAATCACCTGACCATGGTGTTGGTGACTAGTTAGTCAATCACCTGACCATGGTAGTTGGTGACTAGTTAATCACCTGACCATGGTGTTGGTGACTAGTTAATCACCTGACCATGGTGTTGGTGACTAGTTAATCACCTGACCATGGTGTTGGTGACTAGTTAATCACCTGACCATGTAGTTGGTGACTAGTTAATCACCTGACCATGGTGTTGGTGACTAGTTAGTCAATCACTGACCATGTGTTGGTGACTAGTTAATCACCTGACCATGGTGTTGGTGACTAGTTAATCACCTGACCATGTGTTGGTGACTAGTTAATCACCTGACCATGTGTTGGTGACTAGTTAATCACCTGACCATGGTGTTGGTGACTAGTTAATCACCTGACCATGTGTTGGTGACTAGTTAATCACCTGACCATGGTGTTGGTGACTAGTTAATCACCTGACCATGGTGTTGGTGACTAGTTAATCACCTGACCATGTAGTTGGTGACTAGTTAATCACCTGACCATGGTGTTGGTGACTAGTTAATCACCTGACCATGTAGTTGGTGACTAGTTAATCACCTGACCATGTGTTGGTGACTAGTTAATCACCTGACCATGTAGTTGGTGACTAGTTAATCACCTGACCATGTGTTGGTGACTAGTTAATCACCTGACCATGTGTTGGTGACTAGTTAATCACCTGACCATGTGTTGGTGACTAGTTAATCACCTGACCATGTAGTTGGTGACTAGTTAATCACCTGACCATGGTGTTGGTGACTAGTTAATCACCTGACCATGGTGTTGGTGACTAGTTAATCACCTGACCATGGTGTTGGTGACTAGTTAATCACCTGACCATGTAGTTGGTGACTAGTTAATCACCTGACCATGGTGTTGGTGACTAGTTAATCACCTGACCATGGTGTTGGTGACTAGTTAATCACCTGACCATGTAGTTGGTGACTAGTTAATCACCTGACCATGTAGTTGGTGACTAGTTAATCACCTGACCATGGTGTTGGTGACTAGTTAATCACCTGACCATGTAGTTGGTGACTAGTTAGTCAATCACCTGACCATGGTGTTGGTGACTAGTTAATCACCTGACCATGGTGTTGGTGACTAGTTAATCACCTGACCATGGTGTTGGTGACTAGTTAATCACCTGACCATGGTGTTGGTGACTAGTTAATCACCTGACCATGGTGTTGGTGACTAGTTAGTCAATCACCTGACCATGGTGTTGGTGACTAGTTAATCACCTGACCATGGTGTTGGTGACTAGTTAATCACCTGACCATGTAGTTGGTGACTAGTTAATCACCTGACCATGTAGTTGGTGACTAGTTAGTCAATCACCTGACCATTGTGTTGGTGACTAGTTAATCACCTGACCATGGTGTTGGTGACTAGTTAATCACCTGACCATGTAGTTGGTGACTAGTTAGTCACCTGACCATGTAGTTGGTGACTAGTTAGTCAATCACCTGACCATTGTGTTGGTGACTAGTTAATCACCTGACCATGGTGTTGGTGACTAGTTAATCACCTGACCATGGTGTTGGTGACTAGTTAATCACCTGACCATGGTGTTGGTGACTAGTTAATCACCTGACCATGTAGTTGGTGACTAGTTAATCACCTGACCATGGTGTTGGTGACTAGTTAATCACCTGACCATGGTGTTGGTGACTAGTTAATCACCTGACCATGGTGTTGGTGACTAGTTAATCACCTGACCATGGTGTTGGTGACTAGTTAATCACCTGACCATGGTGTTGGTGACTAGTTAATCACCTGACCATGTAGTTGGTGACTAGTTAATCACCTGACCATGGTGTTGGTGACTAGTTAATCACCTGACCATGGTGTTGGTGACTAGTTAATCACCTGACCATGGTGTTGGTGACTAGTTAATCACCTGACCATGGTGTTGGTGACTAGTTAATCACCTGACCATGGTGTTGGTGACTAGTTAATCACCTGACCATGTGTTGGTGACTAGTTAATCACCTGACCATGGTGTTGGTGACTAGTTAATCACCTGACCATGTAGTTGGTGACTAGTTAATCACCTGACCATGTGTTGGTGACTAGTTAATCACCTGACCATGTGTTGGTGACTAGTTAATCACCTGACCATGTGTTGGTGACTAGTTAATCACCTGACCATGTGTTGGTGACTAGTTAATCACCTGACCATGTGTTGGTGACTAGTTAATCACCTGACCATGTAGTTGGTGACTAGTTAATCACCTGACCATGGTGTTGGTGACTAGTTAATCACCTGACCATGGTGTTGGTGACTAGTTAATCACCTGACCATGTAGTTGGTGACTAGTTAATCACCTGACCATGGTGTTGGTGACTAGTTAATCACCTGACCATGGTGTTGGTGACTAGTTAATCACCTGACCATGTGTTGGTGACTAGTTAATCACCTGACCATGTAGTTGGTGACTAGTTAATCACCTGACCATGGTGTTGGTGACTAGTTAATCACCTGACCATGTAGTTGGTGACTAGTTAAATCACCTGACCATGGTGTTGGTGACTAGTTAATCACCTGACCATGGTGTTGGTGACTAGTTAATCACCTGACCATGGTGTTGGTGACTAGTTAATCACCTGACCATGGTAGTTGGTGACTAGTTAATCACCTGACCATGGTGTTGGTGACTAGTTAGTCATCACCTGACCATGGTGTTGGTGACTAGTTAATCACCTGACCATGGTGTTGGTGACTAGTTAATCACCTGACCATGTAGTTGGTGACTAGTTAATCACCTGACCATGTAGTTGGTGACTAGTTAGTCAATCACCTGACCATGGTGTTGGTGACTAGTTAATCACCTGACCATGGTGTTGGTGACTAGTTAATCACCTGACCATGTGTTGGTGACTAGTTAATCACCTGACCATGTAGTTGGTGACTAGTTAGTCAATCACCTGACCATTGTGTTGGTGACTAGTTAATCACCTGACCATGGTGTTGGTGACTAGTTAATCACCTGACCATGGTGTTGGTGACTAGTTAATCACCTGACCATGGTGTTGGTGACTAGTTAATCACCTGACCATGTAGTTGGTGACTAGTTAATCACCTGACCATGGTGTTGGTGACTAGTTAATCACCTGACCATGGTGTTGGTGACTAGTTAATCACCTGACCATGGTGTTGGTGACTAGTTAATCACCTGACCATGGTGTTGGTGACTAGTTAATCACCTGACCATGGTGTTGGTGACTAGTTAATCACCTGACCATGTAGTTGGTGACTAGTTAATCACCTGACCATGGTGTTGGTGACTAGTTAATCACCTGACCATGGTGTTGGTGACTAGTTAATCACCTGACCATGGTGTTGGTGACTAGTTAATCACCTGACCATGGTGTTGGTGACTAGTTAATCACCTGACCATGGTGTTGGTGACTAGTTAATCACCTGACCATGGTGTTGGTGACTAGTTAATCACCTGACCATGTGTTGGTGACTAGTTAATCACCTGACCATGGTGTTGGTGACTAGTTAATCACCTGACCATGGTGTTGGTGACTAGTTAATCACCTGACCATGGTGTTGGTGACTAGTTAATCACCTGACCATGTAGTTGGTGACTAGTTAGTAATCACCTGACCATGGTGTTGGTGACTAGTTAATCACCTGACCATGTGTTGGTGACTAGTTAATCACCTGACCATGTAGTTGGTGACTAGTTAATCACCTGATCATGTAGTTGGTGACTAGTTAATCACCTGACCATGGTGTTGGTGACTAGTTAATCACCTGACCATGTAGTTGGTGACTAGTTAGTCAATCACCTGACCATGGTGTTGGTGACTAGTTAATCACCTGACCATGGTGTTGGTGACTAGTTAATCACCTGACCATGGTGTTGGTGACTAGTTAATCACCTGACCATGGTGTTGGTGACTAGTTAATCACCTGACCATGGTGTTGGTGACTAGTTAGTCAATCACCTGACCATGGTGTTGGTGACTAGTTAATCACCTGACCATGGTGTTGGTGACTAGTTAGTCAATCACCTGACCATGGTGTTGGTGACTAGTTAATCACCTGACCATGGTGTTGGTGACTAGTTAATCACCTGACCATGTAGTTGGTGACTAGTTAATCACCTGACCATGGTGTTGGTGACTAGTTAGTCAATCACCTGACCATGTAGTTGGTGACTAGTTAATCACCTGACCATGGTGTTGGTGACTAGTTAATCACCTGACCATGTAGTTGGTGACTAGTTAATCACCTGACCATGTAGTTGGTGACTAGTTAATCACCTGACCATGGTGTTGGTGACTAGTTAATCACCTGACCATGTAGTTGGTGACTAGTTAATCACCTGACCATGGTGTTGGTGACTAGTTAATCACCTGACCATGTGTTGGTGACTAGTTAATCACCTGACCATGTGTTGGTGACTAGTTAATCACCTGACCATGTGTTGGTGACTAGTTAATCACCTGACCATGTGTTGGTGACTAGTTAATCACCTGACCATGTGTTGGTGACTAGTTAATCACCTGACCATGTGTTGGTGACTAGTTAATCACCTGACCATGTAGTTGGTGACTAGTTAATCACCTGACCATGGTGTTGGTGACTAGTTAATCACCTGACCATGGTGTTGGTGACTAGTTAATCACCTGACCATGGTGTTGGTGACTAGTTAATCACCTGACCATGTGTTGGTGACTAGTTAATCACCTGACCATGGTGTTGGTGACTAGTTAATCACCTGACCATGTGTTGGTGACTAGTTAATCACCTGACCATGTGTTGGTGACTAGTTAATCACCTGACCATGGTGTTGGTGACTAGTTAATCACCTGACCATGTGTTGGTGACTAGTTAAATCACCTGACCATGGTGTTGGTGACTAGTTAATCACCTGACCATGGTGTTGGTGACTAGTTAATCACCTGACCATGGTGTTGGTGACTAGTTAATCACCTGACCATGTGTTGGTGACTAGTTAATCACCTGACCATGTAGTTGGTGACTAGTTAATCACCTGACCATGGTGTTGGTGACTAGTTAATCACCTGACCATGTAGTTGGTGACTAGTTAATCACCTGACCATGTAGTTGGTGACTAGTTAATCACCTGACCATGGTGTTGGTGACTAGTTAATCACCTGACCATGTGTTGGTGACTAGTTAATCACCTGACCATGGTGTTGGTGACTAGTTAATCACCTGACCATGGTGTTGGTGACTAGTTAATCACCTGACCATGGTGTTGGTGACTAGTTAATCACCTGACCATGTGTTGGTGACTAGTTAATCACCTGACCATGGTGTTGGTGACTAGTTAATCACCTGACCATGTAGTTGGTGACTAGTTAATCACCTGACCATGTAGTTGGTGACTAGTTAATCACCTGACCATGTAGTTGGTGACTAGTTAATCACCTGACCATGTGTTGGTGACTAGTTAATCACCTGACCATGTAGTTGGTGACTAGTTAATCACCTGACCATGTAGTTGGTGACTAGTTAATCACCTGACCATGTGTTGGTGACTAGTTAATCACCTGACCATGGTGTTGGTGACTAGTTAATCACCTGACCATGGTGTTGGTGACTAGTTAATCACCTGACCATGGTGTTGGTGACTAGTTAATCACCTGACCATGTAGTTGGTGACTAGTTAATCACCTGACCATGGTGTTGGTGACTAGTTAATCACCTGACCATGGTGTTGGTGACTAGTTAATCACCTGACCATGTAGTTGGTGACTAGTTAATCACCTGACCATGTAGTTGGTGACTAGTTAATCACCTGACCATGGTGTTGGTGACTAGTTAATCACCTGACCATGTAGTTGGTGACTAGTTAGTCAATCACCTGACCATGGTGTTGGTGACTAGTTAATCACCTGACCATGGTGTTGGTGACTAGTTAATCACCTGACCATGGTGTTGGTGACTAGTTAGTCAATCACCTGACCATGGTGTTGGTGACTAGTTAATCACCTGACCATGGTGTTGGTGACTAGTTAGTCATCACCTGACCATGGTGTTGGTGACTAGTTAATCACCTGACCATGGTGTTGGTGACTAGTTAATCACCTGACCATGTAGTTGGTGACTAGTTAATCACCTGACCATGTAGTTGGTGACTAGTTAGTCAATCACCTGACCATTGTGTTGGTGACTAGTTAATCACCTGACCATGGTGTTGGTGACTAGTTAATCACCTGACCATGTAGTTGGTGACTAGTTAGTCACCTGACCATGTAGTTGGTGACTAGTTAGTCAATCACCTGACCATTGTGTTGGTGACTAGTTAATCACCTGACCATGGTGTTGGTGACTAGTTAATCACCTGACCATGGTGTTGGTGACTAGTTAATCACCTGACCATGGTGTTGGTGACTAGTTAATCACCTGACCATGTAGTTGGTGACTAGTTAGTTATTCAGCTGACCATGGTGTTGGTGACTAGTTAATCACCTGACCATGGTGTTGGTGACTAGTTAATCACCTGACCATGGTGTTGGTGACTAGTTAATCACCTGACCATGGTGTTGGTGACTAGTTAATCACCTGACCATGGTGTTGGTGACTAGTTAATCACCTGACCATGTAGTTGGTGACTAGTTAGTTATTCACCTGACCATGGTGTTGGTGACTAGTTAATCACCTGACCATGGTGTTGGTGACTAGTTAATCACCTGACCATGGTGTTGGTGACTAGTTAATCACCTGACCATGGTGTTGGTGACTAGTTAATCACCTGACCATGGTGTTGGTGACTAGTTAATCACCTGACCATGGTGTTGGTGACTAGTTAATCACCTGACCATGTAGTTGGTGACTAGTTAATCACCTGACCATGGTGTTGGTGACTAGTTAATCACCTGACCATGGTGTTGGTGACTAGTTAATCACCTGACCATGTAGTTGGTGACTAGTTAATCACCTGACCATGTAGTTGGTGACTAGTTAATCACCTGACCATGGTGTTGGTGACTAGTTAATCACCTGACAATGTAGTTGGTGACTAGTTAGTCAATCACCTGACCATGGTGTTGGTGACTAGTTAATCACCTGACCATGGTGTTGGTGACTAGTTAATCACCTGACCATGGTGTTGGTGAATAGTTAGTCAATCACCTGACCATGGTAGTTGGTGACTAGTTAATCACCTGACCATGGTGTTGGTGACTAGTTAGTCAATAACCTGACCATGGTGTTGGTGACTAGTTTATCACCTGACCATGGTGTTGGTGACTAGTTAATCACCTGACCATGTAGTTGGTGACTAGTTAATCACCTGACCATGTAGTTGGTGACTAGTTAGTCAATCACCTGACCATTGTGTTGGTGACTAGTTAATCACCTGACCATGGTGTTGGTGACAAGTTAATCACCTGACCATGTAGTTGGTGACTAGTTAGTCACCTGACCATGTAGTTGGTGACTAGTTAGTCAATCACCTGACCATTGTGTTGGTGACTAGTTAATCACCTGACCATGGTGTTGGTGACTAGTTAATCACCTGACCATGGTGTTGGTGACTAGTTAATCACCTGACCATGGTGTTGGTGACTAGTTAATCACCTGACCATGTAGTTGGTGACTAGTTAGTTATTCACCTGACCATGGTGTTGGTGACTAGTTAATCACCTGACCATGGTGTTGGTGACTAGTTAATCACCTGACCATGGTGTTGGTGACTAGTTAATCACCTGACCATGGTGTTGGTGACTAGTTAATCACCTGACCATGGTGTTGGTGACTAGTTAATCACCTGACCATGTAGTTGGTGACTAGTTAGTAATCACCTGACCATGGTGTTGGTGACTAGTTAATCACCTGACCATGGTGTTGGTGACTAGTTAATCACCTGACCATGGTGTTGGTGACTAGTTAATCACCTGACCATGTAGTTGGTGACTAGTTAATCACCTGACCATGGTGTTGGTGACTAGTTAATCACCTGACCATGGTGTTGGTGACTAGTTAATCACCTGACCATGTAGTTGGTGACTAGTTAGTCATCACCTGACCATGTAGTTGGTGACTAGTTAATCACCTGACCATGGTGTTGGTGACTAGTTAATCACCTGACCATGGTGTTGGTGACTAGTTAATCACCTGACCATGGTGTTGGTGACTAGTTAATCACCTGACCATGGTGTTGGTGACTAGTTAATCACCTGACCATGTAGTTGGTGACTAGTTAATCACCTGACCATGGTGTTGGTGACTAGTTAATCACCTGACCATGGTGTTGGTGACTAGTTAATCACCTGACCATGTAGTTGGTGACTAGTTAATCACCTGACCATGGTGTTGGTGACTAGTTAATCACCTGACCATGGTGTTGGTGACTAGTTAATCACCTGACCATGTAGTTGGTGACTAGTTAGTCAATCACCTGACCATGTAGTTGGTGACTAGTTAATCACCTGACCATGGTGTTGGTGACTAGTTAATCACCTGACCATGGTGTTGGTGACTAGTTAATCACCTGACCATGGTGTTGGTGACTAGTTAGTCAATCACCTGACCATGGTGTTGGTGACTAGTTAATCACCTGACCATGTAGTTGGTGACTAGTTAATCAGCTGACCATGGTGTTGGTGACTAGTTAGTCAATCACCTGACCATGTAGTTGGTGACTAGTTAATCACCTGACCATGGTGTTGGTGACTAGTTAGTCAATCACCTGACCATGTAGTTGGTGACTAGTTAATCACCTGACCATGTAGTTGGTGACTAGTTAATCACCTGACCATGGTGTTGGTGACTAGTTAATCACCTGACCATGTAGTTGGTGACTAGTTAATCACCTGACCATGGTGTTGGTGACTAGTTAATCACCTGACCATGGTGTTGGTGACTAGTTAATCACCTGACCATGGTGTTGGTGACTAGTTAATCACCTGACCATGTAGTTGGTGACTAGTTAATCACCTGACCATGGTGTTGGTGACTAGTTAGTCAATCACCTGACCATGTAGTTGGTGACTAGTTAATCACCTGACCATGTAGTTGGTGACTAGTTAATCACCTGACCATGGTGTTGGTGACTAGTTAATCACCTGACCATGTAGTTGGTGACTAGTTAATCACCTGACCATGGTGTTGGTGACTAGTTAGTCAATCACCTGACCATGGTGTTGGTGACTAGTTAATCACCTGACCATGGTGTTGGTGACTAGTTAATCACCTGACCATGGTGTTGGTGACTAGTTAATCACCTGACCATGGTAGTTGGTGACTAGTTAATCACCTGACCATGGTGTTGGTGACTAGTTAGTCAATCACCTGACCATGGTGTTGGTGACTAGTTAATCACCTGACCATGGTGTTGGTGACTAGTTAATCACCTGACCATGTGTTGGTGACTAGTTAATCACCTGACCATGTAGTTGGTGACTAGTTAGTCAATCACTGACCATGGTGTTGGTGACTAGTTAATCACCTGACCATGGTGTTGGTGACTAGTTAATCACCTGACCATGGTGTTGGTGACTAGTTAATCACCTGACCATGTAGTTGGTGACTAGTTAATCACCTGACCATGTAGTTGGTGACTAGTTAGTCAATCACCTGACCATGGTGTTGGTGACTAGTTAATCACCTGACCATGGTGTTGGTGACTAGTTAATCACCTGACCATGGTGTTGGTGACTAGTTAATCACCTGACCATGGTGTTGGTGACTAGTTAATCACCTGACCATGTAGTTGGTGACTAGTTAATCACCTGACCATGGTGTTGGTGACTAGTTAATCACCTGACCATGGTGTTGGTGACTAGTTAATCACCTGACCATGGTGTTGGTGACTAGTTAATCACCTGACCATGTAGTTGGTGACTAGTTAATCACCTGACCATGGTGTTGGTGACTAGTTAATCACCTGACCATGGTGTTGGTGACTAGTTAATCACCTGACCATGGTGTTGGTGACTAGTTAATCACCTGACCATGTAGTTGGTGACTAGTTAGTCAATCACCTGACCATGTAGTTGGTGACTAGTTAATCACCTGACCATGGTGTTGGTGACTAGTTAATCACCTGACCATGGTGTTGGTGACTAGTTAATCACCTGACCATGGTGTTGGTGACTAGTTAATCACCTGACCATGGTGTTGGTGACTAGTTAATCACCTGACCATGGTGTTGGTGACTAGTTAATCACCTGACCATGGTGTTGGTGACTAGTTAAATCACCTGACCATGGTAGTTGGTGACTAGTTAATCACCTGACCATGGTGTTGGTGACTAGTTAATCACCTGACCATGGTGTTGGTGACTAGTTAATCACCTGACCATGGTGTTGGTGACTAGTTAATCACCTGACCATGTAGTTGGTGACTAGTTAATCACCTGACCATGTAGTTGGTGACTAGTTAATCACCTGACCATGGTGTTGGTGACTAGTTAATCACCTGACCATGGTGTTGGTGACTAGTTAATCACCTGACCATGGTGTTGGTGACTAGTTAATCACCTGACCATGTAGTTGGTGACTAGTTAATCACCTGACCATGTAGTTGGTGACTAGTTAATCACCTGACCATGGTGTTGGTGACTAGTTAATCACCTGACCATGGTGTTGGTGACTAGTTAATCACCTGACCATGGTGTTGGTGACTAGTTAATCACCTGACCATGGTGTTGGTGACTAGTTAATCACCTGACCATGTAGTTGGTGACTAGTTAATCACCTGACCATGGTGTTGGTGACTAGTTAATCACCTGACCATGGTGTTGGTGACTAGTTAATCACCTGACCATGGTGTTGGTGACTAGTTAATCACCTGACCATGTGTTGGTGACTAGTTAATCACCTGACCATGGTGTTGGTGACTAGTTAATCACCTGACCATGGTGTTGGTGACTAGTTAATCACCTGACCATGGTGTTGGTGACTAGTTAATCACCTGACCATGTGTTGGTGACTAGTTAGTCATCACCTGACCATGTAGTTGGTGACTAGTTAATCACCTGACCATGGTGTTGGTGACTAGTTAATCACCTGACCATGGTGTTGGTGACTAGTTAATCACCTGACCATGGTGTTGGTGACTAGTTAGTCATCACCTGACCATGGTGTTGGTGACTAGTTAATCACCTGACCATGTGTTGGTGACTAGTTAATCACCTGACCATGGTGTTGGTGACTAGTTAATCACCTGACCATGTAGTTGGTGACTAGTTAATCACCTGACCATGGTGTTGGTGACTAGTTAATCACCTGACCATGTAGTTGGTGACTAGTTAATCACCTGACCATGGTGTTGGTGACTAGTTAATCACCTGACCATGTGTTGGTGACTAGTTAATCACCTGACCATGTAGTTGGTGACTAGTTAATCACCTGACCATGTAGTTGGTGACTAGTTAATCACCTGACCATGTGTTGGTGACTAGTTAATCACCTGACCATGTGTTGGTGACTAGTTAATCACCTGACCATGTAGTTGGTGACTAGTTAACTCACCTGACCATGTAGTTGGTGACTAGTTAATCACCTGACCATGGTGTTGGTGACTAGTTAATCACCTGACCATGGTGTTGGTGACTAGTTAATCACCTGACCATGGTGTTGGTGACTAGTTAATCACCTGACCATGTAGTTGGTGACTAGTTAGTTATTCACCTGACCATGGTGTTGGTGACTAGTTAATCACCTGACCATGGTGTTGGTGACTAGTTAATCACCTGACCATGTAGTTGGTGACTAGTTAATCACCTGACCATGTGTTGGTGACTAGTTAATCACCTGACCATGGTGTTGGTGACTAGTTAATCACCTGACCATGTGTTGGTGACTAGTTAGTCATCACCTGACCATGGTGTTGGTGACTAGTTAATCACCTGACCATGGTGTTGGTGACTAGTTAATCACCTGACCATGGTGTTGGTGACTAGTTAGTCAATCACCTGACCATGGTGTTGGTGACTAGTTAATCACCTGACCATGGTGTTGGTGACTAGTTAATCACCTGACCATGGTGTTGGTGACTAGTTAATCACCTGACCATGGTGTTGGTGACTAGTTAATCACCTGACCATGTGTTGGTGACTAGTTAATCACCTGACCATGTGTTGGTGACTAGTTAATCACCTGACCATGTGTTGGTGACTAGTTAATCACCTGACCATGGTGTTGGTGACTAGTTAATCACCTGACCATGTAGTTGGTGACTAGTTAATCACCTGACCATGTGTTGGTGACTAGTTAGTCAATCACCTGACCATGGTGTTGGTGACTAGTTAATCACCTGACCATGGTGTTGGTGACTAGTTAATCACCTGACCATGGTGTTGGTGACTAGTTAATCACCTGACCATGGTGTTGGTGACTAGTTAATCACCTGACCATGTAGTTGGTGACTAGTTAGTTATTCACCTGACCATGGTGTTGGTGACTAGTTAATCACCTGACCATGGTGTTGGTGACTAGTTAATCACCTGACCATGGTGTTGGTGACTAGTTAATCACCTGACCATGGTGTTGGTGACTAGTTAATCACCTGACCATGGTGTTGGTGACTAGTTAATCACCTGACCATGTAGTTGGTGACTAGTTAGTAATCACCTGACCATGGTGTTGGTGACTAGTTAATCACCTGACCATGGTGTTGGTGACTAGTTAATCACCTGACCATGGTGTTGGTGACTAGTTAATCACCTGACCATGGTGTTGGTGACTAGTTAATCACCTGACCATGGTGTTGGTGACTAGTTAATCACCTGACCATGGTGTTGGTGACTAGTTAATCACCTGACCATGTAGTTGGTGACTAGTTAGTCAATCACCTGACCATGGTGTTGGTGACTAGTTAATCACCTGACCATGGTGTTGGTGACTAGTTAATCACCTGACCATGTAGTTGGTGACTAGTTAATCACCTGACCATGTGTTGGTGACTAGTTAATCACCTGACCATGGTGTTGGTGACTAGTTAATCACCTGACCATGTAGTTGGTGACTAGTTAGTCACCTGACCATGGTGTTGGTGACTAGTTAATCACCTGACCATGGTGTTGGTGACTAGTTAATCACCTGACCATGGTGTTGGTGACTAGTTAGTCAATCACCTGACCATGTAGTTGGTGACTAGTTAATCACCTGACCATGGTGTTGGTGACTAGTTAATCACCTGACCATGGTGTTGGTGACTAGTTAATCACCTGACCATGGTGTTGGTGACTAGTTAATCACCTGACCATGTGTTGGTGACTAGTTAATCACCTGACCATGTGTTGGTGACTAGTTAGTCAATCACCTGACCATGGTGTGGTGACTAGTTAATCACCTGACCATGGTGTTGGTGACTAGTTAATCACCTGACCATGTGTTGGTGACTAGTTAATCACCTGACCATGTAGTTGGTGACTAGTTAAATCACCTGACCATGGTGTTGGTGACTAGTTAATCACCTGACCATGGTGTTGGTGACTAGTTAATCACCTGACCATGGTGTTGGTGACTAGTTAATCACCTGACCATGGTGTTGGTGACTAGTTAATCACCTGACCATGGTGTTGGTGACTAGTTAATCACCTGACCATGGTGTTGGTGACTAGTTAATCACCTGACCATGGTGTTGGTGACTAGTTAATCACCTGACCATGGTGTTGGTGACTAGTTAATCACCTGACCATGGTGTTGGTGACTAGTTAATCACCTGACCATGGTGTTGGTGACTAGTTAATCACCTGACCATGTGTTGGTGACTAGTTAATCACCTGACCATGGTGTTGGTGACTAGTTAATCACCTGACCATGGTGTTGGTGACTAGTTAATCACCTGACCATGGTGTTGGTGACTAGTTAATCACCTGACCATGGTGTTGGTGACTAGTTAATCACCTGACCATGGTGTTGGTGACTAGTTAATCACCTGACCATGTGTTGGTGACTAGTTAATCACCTGACCATGTAGTTGGTGACTAGTTAATCACCTGACCATGGTGTTGGTGACTAGTTAATCACCTGACCATGGTGTTGGTGACTAGTTAATCACCTGACCATGGTGTTGGTGACTAGTTAATCACCTGACCATGGTGTTGGTGACTAGTTAATCACCTGACCATGGTGTTGGTGACTAGTTAATCACCTGACCATGGTGTTGGTGACTAGTTAATCACCTGACCATGGTGTTGGTGACTAGTTAATCACCTGACCATGGTGTTGGTGACTAGTTAATCACCTGACCATGGTGTTGGTAACTAGTTCACTCACCTTGACCATGGTCTTGGTGACTAGTTAATCACCTGACCATGGTAGTTGGTGATAGTTAGTCAATCACCTGACCATGTAGTTGGTGACTAGTTAATCACCTGACCATTGGTGTGGGGTAACTAGTTAATCACCTGACCCTGTCTTGGCGTGACTAGTACTCACCTGACCATGTAGTTGGTGACTAGAGTTAGTCAATCACCTGACCATGTAGTTGGATGACTAGGTTAATCACCTGACCATGGTGTTGGTGACTAGTTAATCACTTGCCATGGTGTTGGTGACTAGTTAATCACCTGACCATGGTGTTGGTGACTAGTTAGTCAATCAACCTGACCATGGTGTTGGTGACTAGTTAATCACCTGACCCTGTAGTTGGTGACTAGTTAATCAGCGACCATGGTGTTGGGTGAACTCGTTAGTCAATCACCTGACCATGTATTTGGTGACTATTAATCACCTGACCATGGTGTTGGTGACTAGTTAGTCAATCACCTGACCATGTAGTTGGTTGACTAGTTAATCACCTGACCATGTAGTTGTGATAGTTAATCACATGACCATGGTGTTGGTGACTAGTTAATCACCTGACCATGTAGTTGGTGACTAGTTAATCACCTGACCATGGTGTTGGTGACTAGTTAGTCAATCACCTGACCATGGTGTTGGTGACTAGTTAATCACCTGACCATGGTGTTGGTGACTAGTTAATCACCTGACCATGTGTTGGTGACTAGTTAATCACCTGACCATGGTGTTGGTGACTAGTTAATCACCTGACCATGTAGTTGGTGACTAGTTAATCACCTGACCATGGTGTTGGTGACTAGTTAATCACCTGACCATGGTGTTGGTGACTAGTTAATCACCTGACCATGTGTTGGTGACTAGTTAATCACCTGACCATGGTGTTGGTGACTAGTTAATCACCTGACCATGGTGTTGGTGACTAGTTAATCACCTGACCATGGTGTTGGTGACTAGTTAATCACCTGACCATGGTGTTGGTGACTAGTTAATCACCTGACCATGTGTTGGTGACTAGTTAATCACCTGACCATGTAGTTGGTGACTAGTTAATCACCTGACCATGGTGTTGGTGACTAGTTAATCACCTGACCATGGTGTTGGTGACTAGTTAATCACCTGACCATGGTGTTGGTGACTAGTTAATCACCTGACCATGGTGTTGGTGACTAGTTAATCACCTGACCATGTAGTTGGTGACTAGTTAATCACCTGACCATGGTCTTGGTGACTAGTTAATCATCTGACCATGTAGTTGGTGACTAGTTAGGCAATCACCTGACCATGTAGTTGGTGACTTGTTAATCACCTGACCATGGTGTTGGTGACTAGTTAATCACCTGACCATGGTGTTGGTGACGTAGTAATCACCTGACCATGGTGTTGGTGAACTAGTTAGTCAATCCACCTGACCATGTGTTGGTGACTATTTTAATCACCTGACCATGTAGTTGGTGACTAGTTAATCAGCTGACCATGGTGTTGGTGACTCGTTAGTCAATCACTGACCATGAGTGGTGATAGTTAATCACCTGACCATGGTGTTGGTGACTAGTTAGTCAATCACCTGACCATGTAGTTGGTGACTAGTTAATCACCTGACCATGTAGTTGGTGACTAGTTAATCACATGACCATGGTGTTGGTGACTAGTTAATCATCTGACCATGTAGTTGGTGACTAGTTAATCAGCTGACCATGGTGTTGGTGACTCGTTAGTCAATCACCTGACCATTGTGTTGGTGACTTATTAATCACCTGACCATGGTGTTGGTGACTAGTTAATCACCTGACCATGTAGTTGGTGACTAGTTAGTTAATCACCTGACCATGGTGTTGGTGACTAGTTAATCACCTGACCATGTAGTTGGTGACTAGTTAATCACCTGACCATGTAGTTGGTGACTAGTTAATCACCTGATCATGTAGTTGGTGACTAGTTAATCACCTGACCATGGTGTTGGTGACTAGTTAATCACCTGACAATGTAGTTGGTGACTAGTTAGTCAATCACCTGACCATGGTGTTGGTGACTAGTTAATCACCTGACCATGGTGTTGGTGACTAGTTAATCACCTGACCATGGTGTTGGTGAATAGTTAGTCAATCACCTGACCATGGTAGTTGGTGACTAGTTAATCAACTGACCATGGTGTTGGTGACTAGTTAGTCAATAACCTGACCATGGTGTTGGTGACTAGTTTATCACCTGACCATGGTGTTGGTGACTAGTTAATCACCTGACCATGTAGTTGGTGACTAGTTAATCACCTGACCATGTAGTTGGTGACTAGTTAGTCAATCACCTGACCATTGTGTTGGTGACTTGTTAATCACCTGACCATGGTGTTGGTGACTAGTTAATCACCTGACCATGGTGTTGGTGACAAGTTAATCACCTGACCATGTAGTTGGTGACTAGTTAGTCACCTGACCATGTAGTTGGTGACTAGTTAGTCAATCACCTGACCATTGTGTTGGTGACTTGTTAATCACCTGACCATGGTGTTGGTGACTAGTTAATCACCTGACCATGGTGTTGGTGACTAGTTAATCACCTGACCATGGTGTTGGTGACTAGTTAATCACCTGACCATGTAGTTGGTGACTAGTTAGTTATTCACCTGACCATGGTGTTGGTGACTAGTTAATCACCTGACCATGGTGTTGGTGACTAGTTAATCACCTGACCATGGTGTTGGTGACTAGTTAATCACCTGACCATGTAGTTGGTGACTAGTTAATCACCTGACCATGGTGTTGGTAACTAGTTAATCACCTGACCATGGTGTTGGTGACTAGTTAATCACCTGACCATGGTCTTGGTGACTAGTTAATCACCTGACCATGTAGTTGGTGACTAGTTAGTCAATCACCTGACCTTGTAGTTGGTGACTAGTTAATCACCTGACCATGGTGTTGGTGACTAGTTAATCACCTTGCCATGGTGTTGGTGACTAGTTAATCACCTGACCATGGTGTTGGTGACTAGTTAGTCAATCACCTGACCATGGTGTTGGTGACTAGTTAATCACCTGACCATGTAGTTGGTGACTAGTTAATCAGCTGACCATGGTGTTGGTGACTCGTTAGTCAATCACCTGACCATGTAGTTGGTGACTAGTTAATCACCTGACCATGGTGTTGGTGACTAGTTAGTCAATCACCTGACCATGTAGTTGGTGACTAGTTAATCACCTGACCATGTAGTTGGTGACTAGTTAATCACATGACCATGGTGTTGGTGACTAGTTAATCATCTGACCATGTATTTGGTGACTAGTTAATCAGCTGACCATGGTGTTGGTGACTCGTTAGTCAATCACCTGACCATGGTGTTGGTGACTAGTTTATCACCTGACCATGGTGTTGGTGACTAGTTAATCACCTGACCATGTAGTTGGTGACTAGTTAATCACCTGACCATGGTGTTGGTGACTAGTTAGTCAATCACCTGACCATGTAGTTGGTGACTAGTTAATCACCTGACCATGTAGTTGGTGACTAGTTAATCACATGACCATGGTTTTGGTGACTAGTTAATCACCTGACCATGTAGTTGGTGACTAGTTAATCAGCTGACCATGGTGTTGGTGACTCGTTAGTCAATCACCTGACCATGGTGTTGGTGACTAGTTTATCACCTGACCATGGTGTTGGTGACTAGTTAATCACCTGACCATGGTGTTGGTGACTAGTTAATCACCTGACCATGGTGTTGGTGACTAGTTAATCACCTGACCATGTAGTTGGTGACTAGTTAGTTATTCACCTGACCATGGTGTTGGTGACTAGTTAATCACCTGACCATGGTGTTGGTGACTAGTTAATCACCTGACCATGGTGTTGGTGACTAGTTAATCACCTGACCATGGTGTTGGTGACTAGTTAATCACCTGACCATGTAGTTGGTGACTAGTTAATCACCTGACCATGGTGTTGGTAACTAGTTAATCACCTGACCATGGTGTTGGTGACTAATCACCTGACCATGGTCTTGGTGACTAGTTAATCACCTGACAATGTAGTTGGTGACTAGTTAGTCAATCACCTGACCATGTAGTTGGTGACTAGTTAATCACCTGACCATGGTGTTTGCTGACTAGTTAATCACCTGACCATGGTGTTGGTGACTAGTTAATCACCTGACCATGGTGTTGGTGACTAGTTAGTCACCTGACCATGTAGTTGGTGACTAGTTAGTCAATCACCTGACCATTGTGTTGGTGACTTGTTAATCACCTGACCATGGTGTTGGTGACTAGTTAATCACCTGACCATGGTGTTGGTGACTAGTTAATCACCTGACCATGGTGTTGGTGACTAGTTAATCACCTGACCATGGTGTTGGTGACTAGTTAATCACCTGACCATGTAGTTGGTGACTAGTTAGTTATTCACCTGACCATGGTGTTGGTGACTAGTTAATCACCTGACCATGGTGTTGGTGACTAGTTAATCACCTGACCATGGTGTTGGTGACTAGTTAATCACCTGACCATGTAGTTGGTGACTAGTTAATCACCTGACCATGGTGTTGGTAACTAGTTAATCACCTGACCATGGTGTTGGTGACTAGTTAATCACCTGACCATGGTCTTGGTGACTAGTTAATCACCTGACCATGTAGTTGGTGACTAGTTAGTCAATCACCTGACCTTGTAGTTGGTGACTAGTTAATCACCTGACCATGGTGTTGGTGACTAGTTAATCACCTTGCCATGGTGTTGGTGACTAGTTAATCACCTGACCATGGTGTTGGTGACTAGTTAGTCAATCACCTGACCATGGTGTTGGTGACTAGTTAATCACCTGACCATGTAGTTGGTGACTAGTTAATCAGCTGACCATGGTGTTGGTGACTCGTTAGTCAATCACCTGACCATGTAGTTGGTGACTAGTTAATCACCTGACCATGGTGTTGGTGACTAGTTAGTCAATCACCTGACCATGTAGTTGGTGACTAGTTAATCACCTGACCATGTAGTTGGTGACTAGTTAATCACATGACCATGGTGTTGGTGACTAGTTAATCATCTGACCATGTATTTGGTGACTAGTTAATCAGCTGACCATGGTGTTGGTGACTCGTTAGTCAATCACCTGACCATGGTGTTGGTGACTAGTTTATCACCTGACCATGGTGTTGGTGACTAGTTAATCACCTGACCATGTAGTTGGTGACTAGTTAATCACCTGACCATGGTGTTGGTGACTAGTTAGTCAATCACCTGACCATGTAGTTGGTGACTAGTTAATCACCTGACCATGTAGTTGGTGACTAGTTAATCACATGACCATGGTTTTGGTGACTAGTTAATCACCTGACCATGTAGTTGGTGACTAGTTAATCAGCTGACCATGGTGTTGGTGACTCGTTAGTCAATCACCTGACCATGGTGTTGGTGACTAGTTTATCACCTGACCATGGTGTTGGTGACTAGTTAATCACCTGACCATGGTGTTGGTGACTAGTTAATCACCTGACCATGGTGTTGGTGACTAGTTAATCACCTGACCATGTAGTTGGTGACTAGTTAGTTATTCACCTGACCATGGTGTTGGTGACTAGTTAATCACCTGACCATGGTGTTGGTGACTAGTTAATCACCTGACCATGGTGTTGGTGACTAGTTAATCACCTGACCATGGTGTTGGTGACTAGTTAATCACCTGACCATGTAGTTGGTGACTAGTTAATCACCTGACCATGGTGTTGGTAACTAGTTAATCACCTGACCATGGTGTTGGTGACTAATCACCTGACCATGGTCTTGGTGACTAGTTAATCACCTGACAATGTAGTTGGTGACTAGTTAGTCAATCACCTGACCATGTAGTTGGTGACTAGTTAATCACCTGACCATGGTGTTTGCTGACTAGTTAATCACCTGACCATGGTGTTGGTGACTAGTTAATCACCTGACCATGGTGTTGGTGACTAGTTAGTCAATCACCTGACCATGGTGTTGGTGACTAGTTAATCACCTGACCATGTAGTTGGTGACTAGTTAATCAGCTGACCATGGTGTTGGTGACTAGTTAGTCAATCACTTGACCATGTAGTTGGTGACTAGTTAATCACCTGACCATGGTGTTGGTGACTAGTTAGTCAATCACCTGACCATGTAGTTGGTGACTAGTTAATCACCTGACCATGTAGTTGGTGACTAGTTAATCACATGACCATGGTGTTGGTGACTAGTTAATCACCTGACCATGTAGTTGGTGACTAGTTAATCAGCTGACCATGGTGTTGGTGACTCGTTAGTCAATCACCTGACCATGGTGTTGGTGACTAGTTTATCACCTGACCATGGTGTTGGTGACTAGTTAATCACCTGACCATGTAGTTGGTGACTAGTTAATCACCTGACCATGGTGTTGGTGACTAGTTAGTCAATCACCTGACCATGTAGTTGGTGACTAGTTAATCACCTGACCATGTAGTTGGTGACTAGATAATCACCTGACCATGGTGTTGGTGACTAGTTAATCACCTGACCATGGTGTTTGTGACTAGTTAATCACCTGACCATGTAGTTGGTGACTAGTTAATCACATGACCATGGTGTTGGTGACTAGTTAGTCACCTGACCATGTAGTTGGTGACTAGTTAATCACCTGACCATGTAGTTGGTGACTAGTTAGTCACCTGAAAATGTAGTTGGTGACTAGTTAATCACCTGACCATGTAGTTGGTGACTAGTTAGTCACCTGACCATGTAGTTGGTGACTAGTCAGTCAATCACCTGACCATGGTGTTGGTGACTAGTTAGTCAATCACCTGACCATGTAGTTGGTGACTAGTTAATCACCTGACCATGGTGTTGGTGACTAGTTAATCACCTGACCATGGTGTTGGTGACTAGTTAATCACCTGACCATGGTGTTGGTGACTAGTTAAACACCTGACAATGTAGTTGGTGACTAGTTAGTCAATCACCTGACCATGGTGTTGGTGACTAGTTAATCACCTGACCATGGTGTTGGTGACTAGTTAATCACCTGACCATGGTGTTGGTGACTAGTTAATCACCTGACCATGGTGTTGGTGAATAGTTAGTCAAACACCTGACCATGGTGTTGGTGACTAGTTAGTCAATCACCTGACCATGGTGTTGGTGACTAGTTTATCGCCTGACCATGGTGTTGGTGACTAGTTAATCACCTGACCATGTAGTTGGTGACTAGTTAATCACCTGACCATGTAGTTGGTGACGAGTTAGTCAATCACCTGACCATTGTGTTGGTGACTTGTTAATCACCTGACCATGGTGTTGCTGACTAGTTAATCACCTGACAATGGTGTTGGTGACTAGTTAATCACCTGACCATGTAGTTGGTGACTAGTTAATCACCTGACCATGTAGTTGGTGACTAGTTAGTCACCTGACCATGTAGTTGGTGACTAGTTAGTCAATCACCTGACCATTGTGTTGGTGACTTGTTAATCACCTGACCATGGTGTTGGTGACTAGTTAATCACCTGACCATGGCGTTTTTGACTAGTTAATTACCTGACCATGGTGTTGGTGACTAGTTAATCACCTGACCATGTAGTTGGTGACTAGTTAATCACATGACCATGGTGTTGGTGACTAGTTAATCACCTGACCATGTAGTTGGTGACTAGTTAATCACCTGACCATGGTGTTGGTGACTAGTTAGTCAATCACCTGACCATGTAGTTGGTGACTAGTTTAATCACCTGACCATGGTGTTGGTGACTAGTTAATCACCTGACCATGGTGTTGGTGAATAGTTAATCACCTGACCATGGTGTTGGTGAATAGTTAGTCAATCACCTGACCATGGTGTTGGTGACTCGTTAGTCAATCACCTGACCATGGTGTTGGTGACTAGTTTATCACCTGACCATGGTGTTGGTGAATAGTTAATCACCTGACCATGTAGTTGGTGACTAGTTAATCACCTGACCATGGTGTTGGTGACTAGTTAGTCAATCACCTGACCATGTAGTTGGTGACTAGTTAATCACCTGACCATGGTGTTGTTGACTAGTTAATCACCTGACCATGGTGTTGGTGACTAGTTAATCACCTGACCATGTAGTTGGTGACTAGTTAATCACATGACCATGGTGTTGGTGACTAGTTAATCACCTGACCATGGTGTTGGTGACTAGTTAATCACATGACCATGGTGTTGGTGACTAGTTAGTCACCTGACCATGTAGTTGGTGACTAGTTAATCACCTGACCATGTAGTTGGTGACTAGTTAATCACCTGGCCATGTTGTTGGTGACTAGTTAATCACCTGACCATGGTGTTGGTGACTAGTTAATCACCTTGTGGCGAAATCTGCTCGGAGCCTTCACCGTGCGCTGCCACTTTAAGAGCGCATGAGCAGTAAGGAAGGAGGAGATAAAGAGAGCTCGTTCAGCTCTTTGGGGAGGGGCTCTTGGGTGGCGCGACAGTTTGATTGTGTGTGCTGTGCTGCAGAAGTTTTGTTTGTTTTCAGCGTGTGTAGTTTATAGAGTATATAACACAATCATCGGTGTAATCGCTCTAGGTCGGGGTTGTTTTCGTTTGGGACCGCGCCCGTTATGGATCGCATGGATTAGTAGCAACATTGTTGCGAAGCTTTACGATACAAACCAACAAACCATCGGACAGTCAGACAGTACACCTGCACGCCTGAAGACCACAGCTAAGATCTCTCTTATCTTTTTCTCTTTCTCTTCCCTTTCATTCCAGTGCTTTACCCTGCAACAGACTCTCTATTTTTCAAATGCACTTCCCATTGAAGTTCATTAGAGCTGGACTATTATTTCCCTGCCAGAAGTGTTTGGAGGGACATTTTAGTAGGTTGCTTGCAAGTTGTATATTATGTGAACTGTATTGAGGTGGGGTGTACTAATGACATGTGGCCGTGAAGACTGTGGACATTTTTAAGGCCTTTGTGTCGATGAACACCCCCCACATTCATACCCTCTGCACTCATCCACTAGAAGATAATACAGATTATTGAAAATCCTATGTTGATGACTGGGTTCGTTCTTGTATGAGGTTGCTGTTGAATTGCTCTGCCATTATTAGTATTAGTATTATTGTATGAGGTATTCTTGTTTGGGTTACCCCTGTGTTGTGATGTGGGTTTTATATGGTGTGTATTCTCTTTTCTCTCCACTGGCTATCTGGTAAACAGGCTACACTCTAGGCAGTCTCTTCTGCTGATGTGTGTGTGTCTGGTAGTGGTACTCTCTCTATTTTACTCTTTTCCTTTCGGCATGGTTAATACCTGCCTGGCGCCCGAACAAAATCTTTCTTTACCCTCTCTAATAAATACCGCTACAGAATTGGCGCCCGAACAGGGACTTGAAGAGAAACACCCATGACACCATCCACACAAGGTTGAATCATGTCTTTTGTTGGAACCCCATACTGTGTCAATGTGGACACACCTGATGGTAATCATGCTCGGGATTCTTTCATTGTGGAAGGACTCGATGAACTAATGGAGTTGGATAGCACTGCCCCTAATTCCCAGGCTTCTGGCTCACCTATAACATCTCCACCATTAACCTCGCTTCAAACCCTTCCGGTTACACTGTCCAGAGAGACTGGGAGAGGTGTCTCTGTGATCACTGGACAACTGGAACATCAATGGACACACACCAATCATAGTTTGACAATGCAGGAGAATGCAATTCGCAAACTCAGTGAATGTGTGGAGGCTCATCAGACAGATGTGCAGAGGAGGTTGGATTACCTTCCCTGTCAAATGGAGGAAAACCAACAACAAATGGTTCAGAGGCAGAAATATTTACAAGATTCTCTGAAGCAGGATATTCAAGGAAAACTGCACCGGTTCAAAACACAAATGGAACTAACCATCATCAAGTCATAATCTTTCTTGAGGAGGAACAAAAACAGAGAGCAGAGGAGTCAGCCTCTGTTGTGAAGGGAGTGCGTTCTTATCTGAAGGAAGTTATGGAGGACATGAAGAACTCTCTCACAGGGGAACTACGATTTTTGATTGAACAGACTCAAAAGGACACCGTTAATGAGATGGAAAAAGCACAGAAGGCCACAGACCTTCAACTGGAAGAGCTGCACCAGGAGGTAATGCAGTGCTTTTCCCTTCTGGACAAATCTTCTGCACCTCCCTCAGGTCTTACCTCTGCCACTGGCTTGGCCAGTAAGGGAATAGGAACAGGTAGTACTACAAAAACCCCTCTGAAGATACTGTTAAACAACAGAACTCCCGCTGCCACTGTCATGTCTCCTCTAGAGCGCTCCCTCCCTATCAAACTACTTTTCCCCACTTTTGGCAGCCCAGAAGATGATGTTGATCCACTGTTTTTCTTATCTAAGTGTAATGATTTTCTTTCTATCCGGCCCCTTACTGACTTGGAGGTTCTTGCCACCCTCCGCAGTGTTCTCCATGGTACAGCAAGAGACTGGTGGGAGATAGCCCGTGAACATGTGTCAACCTGGGAGGAGTTTCAAAAAATATTCCTCTTAGCCTTCCTCTCAGAGGACTATGGGGATGAACTGGCGGAACGTGTTCGTAACAGAGTCCAGGGTGAAGCAGAGCCAATACGGGACTTTGCCTTCTCCTATCGAGTTCTATGTAGGAGATGGAAGGCTGACATTACTGAGCAGGAGATGGTTAAACTCCTTCTTAAGAACATGGTTCCCCGCCTTGCTAGTCAACTTCGAGAACGTGTGGAAAATGTGGATGATCTGGTGCGTCTTGGGACTCAGTTTGAGAAGGACTGGAAGCACCACCTCCAAACTAAAAACCCCGTTCCCTCATCCCAGTATACCCATAACTCTCTTAGGGCTAAACCGTCTCAGATATTTGTACCCAAGATCCAGGACAAATGTCCAGTTGTGTGTTGGAGGTGTAAAGTCCAACATCCTCCAGATTCTTTCCCGCTCTATGTCCAGTGTCAGGATTCAGGAAAAGGTCAGAAAGGACCGAAGACTGAAAGTCTAGACAGGTGTGGTGGCTTGCATACAATTGGGTCAGCCTTAATGCCCACCATGAAGCCTTTAGACAGTACAGCTAGCGGTCTTATTCCTATTCCGCAACAACTATTGGTTCCTCTGACTGTTAGAAACTGGAGAGGGAAGGCCATAATCGACACAGGGGCATCTTACACCCTGATGCAAGAGACCCTGTGGCAGAACATGGCATTACCTCATGAGGAGCTACGAATATGGGAGGAAGGACCATTGTACTTGGCCAATGGAGAACCTACCACTCCCTTGGGCTGGATTAGTATAATAATAAAACTGCATGGTGAGACTATTAACCTTCCTGTGGCAATACTTGCAGACTCAAGCCTTGCATTTGCTGTAGTCCTTGGCCTAGACTTCCTGTTCTTCAGTGGACTGACCATCTCTATGTCCGAACCCTCCTATCGGCTACACTCTGACTATTCCCAGCCTCATCCATTTCAACCTGGTAATGCACGGATTTCAGGTTGGAGCCTGCTACATTATGCAGAGTCCGGACAAGGTCAAGTCAGAGACAGAGAAAATATAAAGAGACAAAGACAAAAACATGTTCCACCAGTGAAGTCTGAGAACCAAACTATCACCCTGATTACCGCCGTACCCCCCCCTTCTATCCGAGAGCAAAAACAAACCTGATGCGGATTTCTACATCAAGCAAGCGGTGGAACAGGCATGTCTGTCGGATGATGAAAGGTGGCAGCTCTCCCAGATGTTGGACATGAACAGTGAGGTTTGTACTCTTACACTCGGCCGTACAACCGTCTTCAAACACAAAATCTATACCCGGCATGAGGTCCCCATTAAGCAGCGTCCCTACAGGCTGTCCCCCGCCAAACTGGCAATTCTCAATGAACAGCTCAAAAGCATGTTGGAGAATGGAATTGTGGAACCTTCTTTTTCTGGATGGGCTTCTCCGGTTGTCCTGATTCCTAAGAAAGATGGTGGATATCGATTCTGTGTGGACTACAGGAAGCCGAATGCCATAACAGAAAGCGATGCCTACCCTCTACCAAACATAAATGACATACTGGAATCTCTGGCAGGAGCATCCATCTTTAGTAATCTGGATCTGAACAGTGGCTATTGGCAGGTGTCAATGGATCCCGCTAGTCAGGACAAGACTGCTTTTGTCACCCCTGCTGGTTTGTACTCCTTCAAAGTCATGCCTTTTGGTTTGAAGAATGCTCCAGCAACCTTCCAACGGTTGATGGAGACTGTCCTGGGAGATCTGAGGGGTAGAAATTGTCTCGTGTATCTGGATGACATCATAATCTACTCCTCCTCTGTTGCGGATCATCTGCAAGACATTCAGTCCGTCTTCGACAGACTAAAGGCTGCAGGTTTGACCTTGAATTTGAAGAAGTGTCGTTTCTGTCTACCAGAACTCAAGTTCCTTGGTCATGTGGTTAATGCTGAAGGTATCCATGCAGATCCAGCCAAAGTTGAAGCTGTGCAGAAATTCCCAATTCCCACATCCCTCAAGGCTGTTCAGCGGTTTCTGGGTATGGCTGGATGGTACCACAGGTTTGTGCCTGACTTTTCAAAGGTAGCCGAACCCCTCAACCACCTTAAGAAGAAAGGTGTGAAATTCCAATGGACCCCTGCATGCCAAGGTGCATTTGACACACTCAAAAACAGTCTAATTACTCCTCCAGTGCTTGGACATCCTAACCTGAATGCTCATTTCATTGTGTACACGGACGCCAGTCAAACAGGACTTGGAGCAGTCTTGGCTCAACAAACAGGACTTGGAACAGAAGAAGTTCTTGCCTATGCAAGTCGCACCCTTAATTCAGCAGAGAGGAATTATTCAACGACTGAAAGGGAGTGCCTCGCTGTGGTCTGGGCTTTGGAGAAATGGAGCTACTACTTGGAGGCAAAGATCTTCACCGTTGTCACAGACCATGCTGCTCTGCAGTGGGTTCTGGCATCAGGCAAGACCAACAGCCGTCTTATTCGCTGGTCTATCAGACTGCAGAAGTTTGACTTCATCATTGAGTATCGCAAAGGAAAACTGAACGTTGTACCAGATGCCCTTTCTCGGATTACAGAGACTGCCAATGTTTGTCCTCCCTTGTGCAGTACTTATACTACCGCTAAATGTCTGGATGATTCCTTTCCTCTGGACGATGAGAGTGTATGGAGAGCACAGCAGAAGGATGCTGCCATCATGGCGATCCACAAGAGTCTGTCGGAAGAAGACTCCAAGAGTCGCTTCAATGATAAGTATAGCATAATTCAGGATAAATTGTATCGAAAAACTCCAAGAGGAGATGGAATACACAGCACCCATTATCGCGTCTTCATTCCCTCTACATTGTGTGACCAGATAATCCAAGCTTATCATGCCAATCCCATGAGTGGGCATCTTGGAGTTTTTAAAACTTATCGAAGACTACAAGAGGTGGTTTACTGGCCAGGCATGTGGGTTGATACCCGGAAGTTTGTACAGCAGTGTGAAGTCTGCCAGAAATACAAACCAGACATTGGCAGACCTGCTGGGAAAATGCAGCAGACCGTGGTGAACCATCCAAATGAAATGTTGGGAATTGACCTCATGGGACCTTTTCCTCCCAGCCGGGGGACACGGAATGAATTTTTATTGGTGGTAGTGGACTACTACACACACTGGGTGGAGTTGTTTCCCCTCCGCAAAGCTACTGCATCAGCCATTGCTCTAATTCTGCGAAGGGAGGTGTTTACCAGATTTGGAATTCCCGACCAAATCCTCTCTGACCGAGGTCCGCAGTTCATATCAGGAATATACAAAGAGCTCTGTACCTACTGGGGTGTAATTGCCAAGCTTACCACAGCCTACCATCCTCAGACCAACCTGACCGAGAGGGTAAACCGAACCCTGAAGGGGATGATTGCTTCATTCGTGGGGGATCAGCACACAAGGTGGGATCAGCATCTTCCAGAATTTCGCTTTGCACTGAACTCTGCCGTGCAGGAGACTTCTGGGGTCACTCCCGCCGAACTTCACCTGGGAAGACCACTAAAAGGTCCGATGGACAGGGTCTTGCAAAGTTCGAATGTTTCACCTGACTGCCCAGCGTTTGATGCCGTACAACACCAACACACCTTGCTAGCCAGAGTGGAGGCCAGCAAAACCAAAGCCAAACAACGACAGCTGAGAAACTATGACAAACATAGACGAGACGTGTGTTTTCCACCCCAGTCTCGTGTCTGGGTACGTTCACATCATCTGTCAAAGGCATCTAAGAAGTTCACTGCCAAGCTAGCTTCGAGATGGAAAGGTCCATACCGTGTAGTGCAGCAGTTTGGACCAGTGAACTACTTGGTCTGTTTGGAGGACACTGGGGAAGATGTCAGGACAGTGCATGTTGTTGACCTAAAGCCCTGCTACCCTACGGCAGAAGAGCTGGATCGCAGGCAAAAGCAACACCTGCAGGACCTCTTCGTGGAGGACTCTGATGAGGAGGACTTCCCTGGTTTTGTGTAGCAGGAACATGAACCTGTCAAAGTCTGTATCCTCTCTGTTTCTACAGGCATTGTTTTTTCATGGGGGGAGGAGTGTGGCGAAATCTGCTCGGAGCCTTCACCGTGCGCTGCCACTTTAAGAGCGCATGAGCAGTAAGGAAGGAGGAGATAAAGAGAGCTCGTTCAGCTCTTTGGGGAGGGGCTCTTGGGTGGCGCGACAGTTTGATTGTGTGTGCTGTGCTGCAGAAGTTTTGTTTGTTTTCAGCGTGTGTAGTTTATAGAGTATATAACACAATCATCGGTGTAATCGCTCTAGGTCGGGGTTGTTTTCGTTTGGGACCGCGCCCGTTATGGATCGCATGGATTAGTAGCAACATTGTTGCGAAGCTTTACGATACAAACCAACAAACCATCGGACAGTCAGACAGTACACCTGCACGCCTGAAGACCACAGCTAAGATCTCTCTTATCTTTTTCTCTTTCTCTTCCCTCTCATTCCAGTGCTTTACCCTGCAACAGACTCTCTATTTTTCAAATGCACTTCCCATTGAAGTTCATTAGAGCTGGACTATTATTTCCCTGCCAGAAGTGTTTGGAGGGACATTTTAGTAGGTTGCTTGCAAGTTGTATATTATGTGAACTGTATTGAGGTGGGGTGTACTAATGACATGTGGCCGTGAAGACTGTGGACATTTTTAAGGCCTTTGTGTCGATGAACACCCCCCACATTCATACCCTCTGCACTCATCCACTAGAAGATAATACAGATTATTGAAAATCCTATGTTGATGACTGGGTTCGTTCTTGTATGAGGTTGCTGTTGAATTGCTCTGCCATTATTAGTATTAGTATTATTGTATGAGGTATTCTTGTTTGGGTTACCCCTGTGTTGTGATGTGGGTTTTATATGGTGTGTATTCTCTTTTCTCTCCACTGGCTATCTGGTAAACAGGCTACACTCTAGGCAGTCTCTTCTGCTGATGTGTGTGTGTCTGGTAGTGGTACTCTCTCTATTTTACTCTTTTCCTTTCGGCATGGTTAATACCTGCCTGGCGCCCGAACAAAATCTTTCTTTACCCTCTCTAATAAATACCGCTACAGAACTACTACTACCATGTAGTTACAGTACACTGTTTCATTCCTACACTGTGAGCTCTGAGCTACAGAGCTGTCTGCCCTCAGAAGAAACCTTCCAGAACAATGACAAGGAATCAGACCAAGAGGACACTGACATCGTGAGGACAACCAGAGAGTTGCGCCGGAGAAGTTCGTCATTGAGCAGCCTAAATGGTCCACGAGGAGCTTCCCATCTGAGACCTTCCACACGTAATTACATCATTATATTCTGACCCATAAGAGCGGCAGATCGGGGCAAGGCTTTAGGGTTAAAATAAGCTGACAAATACAACCAAATGTATATTTCTCTCGTGTTCTTTCTCTTTTTCTCTCTCTTTTAAATCCCCATTTTGGGTAACACGCGCCATAGTGTGTTGGCCCGTTATACTAAATTCTAATCAATAGCCTAGACTGTGTTTTTGTGTATGTGGATCTTTTATCATCATTTTAGCTTTCTAGTAAATAAAGAATCCACTAAGATTGGTGTGGTACAAACTCATTGGTGAGACCCGGGTCCGAACTCATTGGTGAGACCCTGGTGTGAACTCATTGGTGAGACCCGGGTCTGAACTCATTGGTGAGACCCGGGTCTGAACTCATTGGTGAGACCCGGGTCTGAACTCATTGGTGAGACCCGGGTCCGAACTCATTGGTGAGACCCGGGTCCGAACTCATTGGTGAGACCCGGGTCCGTGCAGGTTCACGGATTATACAACGTTCAGAACGAGACTGTAGAGGAAACTGATTAATTAGCGACTGTTGTAAAATCGATATTCTGATGTTCTTTGAGTTAATTTGGGAAATAGAAACTCAATAAAACAAATTTTCCCATAGTGCCCCAGGTTAATGAGTTAATAATTCCTTGATTCAGTTAATCACGCAATTAGAAACCTTTAATCATTCGATGAGCAACAGTCGTCACATTAACTAATACAACGTCACGACACCGATTTGTAGACCGAGGTAATGAACACAGCTGGTACTGTATCTGCATGGGGTTAAACATAGACACTGCTATAATTAATATACTATACAGTACTGATGCTTGTCTAGCATTTCCCCGCGGAGCTCTTAGACTATAGACGGATTACGTTCATCTGTGTTTAAATCCTTGAATTTTGGAATTACATGGAAAAACCTCTTCACTCTGCTTAAAACGTAGCAAATAGTAATATTTACCTCTGGATATATACACACTGATACTGTACAAAACAATGCTACAACAGGCCTTGGTAGATTACATTAGGACATTAGTGTCTGGTGTGGTAGATTCTGGTGTGGTGTAGGGTCTGGTGTGGTAGTGTCTGGTGTGGTATATAGGCCTGGTGTGGTAGTGTCTGGTGTGGTAGTGTCTGGTGTGGTTAGATTCTGGTGTGGTATAGGGTCTGGTGTGGTAGTGTCTGGTGTGGTATATAGGCCTGGTGTGGTAGTGTCTGGTGTGGTATATAGGTCTGGTGTGGTAGTGTCTGGTGTGGTTAGTTTCTGGTGTGGTATAGGGTCTGGTGTGGTATATAGGTCTGGTGTGGTATATAGGTCTGGTGTGGTATATAGGTCTGGTGTGGTAGTGTCTGGTGTGGTTAGTTTCTGGTGTGGTATAGGGTCTGGTGTGGTATATAGGTCTGGTGTGGTATATAGGTCTGGTGTGGTATATAGGTCTGGTGTGGTATATAGGTCTGGTGTGGTATATAGGTCTGGTGTGGTATATAGGTCTGGTGTGGTATAGTGTCTGGTGTGGTATATAGGTCTGGTGTGGTATAGGGTCTGGTGTGGTATAGGGTCTGGTGTGGTATAGGGTCTGGTGTGGTATAGGGTCTGGTGTGGTATAGGGTCTGGTGTGGTATATAGGTCTGGTGTGGTATATAGGTCTGGTATGGTATATAGGTCTGGTGTGGTATATAGGTCTGGTGTGGTAGTGTCTGGTGTGGTATATAGGTTTGGTGTGGTATATAGGTCTGGTGTGGTAGTGTCTGGTGTGGTAGTGTCTGGTGTGGTATATATGTCTGGTGTGGTATATAGGTCTGGTGTGGTGTATATAGGTCTGGTGTGGTAGTGTCTGGTGTGGTTAGTTTCTGGTGTGGTATAGGGTCTGGTGTGGTAGTGTCTGGTGTGGTTAGTTTCTGGTGTGGTATAGGGTCTGGTGTGGTATATAGGTCTGGTGTGGTAGTGTCTAGTGTGGTTCAGTGTGATGAAATCCAATTTGATTTGTCACATGCTTCGTGAACAATAGATGTAGCCTAACATTGAAATTGTAACTTACGGTTCCTTTACAAACAATGTAGAGATAAAATAATAATAACAGAAATATTGACATAGGAATAAATTCACAGTAGAGCAATAACAATAACAAGTAAAAAATAACATGGCTATATACAGGAAGTAGAAAATAACATGGCTATATACAGGAAGTAGAAAATAACATGGCTATATACAGGAAGTAGAAAATAACATGGCTATATACAGGAAGTAGAAAATAACATGGCTATATACAGGAAGTAGAAAATAACATGGCTATATACAGGAAGTAGAAAATAACATGGCTATATACAGGAAGTAGAAAATAACATGGCTATATACAGGAAGTAGAAAATAACATGGCTATATACAGGAAGTAGAAAATAACATGGCTATATACAGGAAGTAGAAAATAACATGGCTATATACAGGAAGTAGAAAATAACATGGCTATATACAGGAAGTAGAAAATAACATGGCTATATACAGGAAGTAGAAAATAACATGGCTATATACAGGAAGTAGAAAATAACATGGCTATATACAGGAAGTAGAAAATAACATGGCTATATACAGGAAGTAGAAAATAACATGGCTATATACAGGAAGTAGAAAATAACATGGCTATATACAGGAAGTAGAAAATAACATGGCTATATACAGGAAGTAGAAAATAACATGGATATATACAGAGAGTATAAAATAACATGGCTATATACAGGAAGTAGAAAATAACATGGCTATATACAGGGAGTAGAAAATAGCATGGCTATATACAGGGAGTAGAACATAACATGGCTATATACAGAGAGTACCAGTACTGAGTCTATGTGCAGGGTTACCAGGTAAGTGAGGTAGCTATGTACTGTACATATAGGTAGAGGTAAAGTAACTAGACAAAAGGATAGATTTTAGACAGTAACATCAGTATACTGTAGGTAGGGGTAAAGGATAGATAATAGACAGTCACAGCAGTATACTGTAGGTATGGGTAAAGGATAGATAATAGACAGTAGCAGCAGTATACTGTAGGTAGGGGTAAAGTGACTAGACAACAGGATAGATAATAGACAGTAACAGCAGTATACTGTAGGAAGGGGTAAGGATAGATAATAGACAGTAACAGCAGTATACTGTAGGTAGGGGTAAAGGATAGATAATAGACAGTAACAGCAGTATACTGTAGGTAGGGGTAAAGGATAGATAATAGACAGTAACAGCAGTATACTGAATCACAATGAATAGACAATAGACAATAGCAGCAGTATACTGAATCACAATGAATAGACAATAGACAGTAGCAGTAGTATACTGAATCACAATGAATAGACAATAGACAGTAGCAGCAGTATACTGAATCACAATGAATAGACAATAGACAGTAGCAGCAGTATACTGAATCACAATGAATAGACAATAGACAGTAGCAGCAGTATACTGAATCACAATGCATTGACAATAGACAGTAGCAGAAGTATACTGAATCACAATGAATTGACACTAGACAGTAGCAGCAGTATACTGAATCACAATGAATAGACAATAGACAGTAGCAGCAGTATACTGAATCACAATGAATAGACAATAGACAATAGACAATAGACAGTAGCAGCAGTATACTGAATCACAATGAATAAACAATAGACAGTAGACAGTAGCAGCAGTATACTGAATCACAATGAATAGACAATAGACAGTAGCAGCAGTATACTGAATCACAATGAATAGACAATAGACAGTAGCAGCAGTATACTGAATCACAATGCATTGACAATAGACAGTAGCAGAAGTATACTGAATCACAATGAATTGACACTAGACAGTAGCAGTAGTATACTGAATCACAATGAATAGACAATAGACAGTAGCAGCAGTATACTGAATCACAATGAATAGACAATAGACAGTAGCAGCAGTATACTGAATCACAATGAATAGACAATAGACAATAGACAATAGACAGTAGACAGTAGCAGCAGTATACTGAATCACAATGAATAGACAATAGACAATAGACAATAGACAATAGACAGTAGCAGCAGTATACTGAATCACAATGAATAGACAATAGACAGTAGCAGCAGTATACTGAATCACAATGAATAGACAATAGACAGTAGCAGCAGTATACTGAATCACAATGAATAGACAATAGACAGTAGACAGTAACAGCAGTATACTGAATCACAATGAATAGACAATAGACAGTAGCAGCAGTATACTGAATCACAATGAATAGACAATAGACAGTAGCAGCAGTATACTGAATCACAATGAATAGACAATAGACAATAGACAATAGACAGTAGCAGCAGTATACTGAATCACAATGAATAGACAATAGACAGTAGCAGCAGTATACTGAATCACAATGAATAGACAATAGACAGTAGCAGCAGTATACTGAATCACAATGAATAGACAATAGACAGTAGACAGTAACAGCAGTATACTGAATAACAATGAATAGACAATAGACAGTAGCAGCAGTATACTGAATCACAATGAATAGACAATAGACAGTAGCAGCAGTATACTGAATCACAATGAATAAACAATAGACAGTAGCAGCAGTATACTGAATCACAATGAATAGACAATAGACAGTAGCAGCAGTATACTGAATCACAATGAATAGACAATAGACAGTAGCAGAAGTATACTGAATCACAATGAATTGACACTAGACAGTAGCAGCAGTATACTGAATCACAATGAATAGACAATAGACAGTAGCAGCAGTATACTGAATCACAATGAATAGACAATAGACAGTAGCAGCAGTATACTGAATCACAATGAATAGACAATAGACAATAGACAATAGACAGTAGCAGCAGTATACTGAATCACAATGAATAAACAATAGACAGTAGACAGTAGCAGCAGTATACTGAATCACAATGAATAGACAATAGACAGTAGCAGCAGTATACTGAATCACAATGAATAGACAATAGACAATAGACAATAGACAGTAGCAGCAGTATACTGAATCACAATGAATAGACAATAGACAGTAGACAGTAGCAGCAGTATACTGAATCACAATGAATAGACAATAGACAGTAGCAGCAGTATACTGAATCACAATGAATAGACAATAGACAGTAGCAGCAGTATACTGAATCACAATGAATAGACAATAGACAGTAGCAGAAGTATACTGAATCACAATGAATTGACACTAGACAGTAGCAGCAGTATACTGAATCACAATGAATAGACAATAGACAGTAGCAGCAGTATACTGAATCACAATGAATAGACAATAGACAGTAGCAGCAGTATACTGAATCACAATGAATAGACAATAGACAATAGACAATAGACAGTAGCAGCAGTATACTGAATCACAATGAATAAACAATAGACAGTAGACAGTAGCAGCAGTATACTGAATCACAATGAATAGACAATAGACAGTAGCAGCAGTATACTGAATCACAATGAATAGACAATAGACAGTAGCAGCAGTATACTGAATCACAATGAATAGACAATAGACAATAGACAGTAGACAGTAGCAGCAGTATACTGAATCACAATGAATAGACAATAGACAGCAGCAGCAGTATACTGAATCACAATGAATAGACAATAGACAGTAGCAGCAGTATACTGAATCACAATGAATAGACAATAGACAGTAGACAGTAGCAGCAGTATACTGAATCACAATGAATAGACAATAGACAGTAGCAGCAGTATACTGAATCACAATGAATAGACAATAGACAATAGACAATAGACAGTAGCAGCAGTATACTGAATCACAATGAATAGACAATAGACAGTAGCAGCAGTATACCGGATCAAAATGAATAGACAATAGACAGTAGCAGCAGTATACTGAATCACAATGAATAGACAATAGACAATAGACAATAGACAGTAGCAGCAGTATACTGAATCACAATGAATAGACAATAGACAGTAGCAGCAGTATACCGGATCAAAATGAATAGACAATAGACAGTAACAGCAGTAGTATACTGTAGGTAGGGATAATGAATTGACAATAGACAGTAGCAGCAGTAGGTATACTGTAGGTAGGGATAATGAATTGACAATAGACAGCAGCAGCGGTATACTGAATCACAATGAATAGACAATAGACAGCAGCAGCAGTAGGTATACTGTAGGTAGGGATAATGAATAGACAATAGACAGCAGCAGCAGTATACTGAATCACAACTTTGGAAGTATGCTTGGGGTCATTGTCCATTTGGAAGACCCATTTATGACCAAGCTTTAACTTCCTAACTGATGTCTTGAGATGTTGCTTCAATATATCCACATAATTTGTGAATGTACATTTCTGATCCACTGGAATTGTGAAACAATGAATTAAAAGTGAAATAATCTGTCTGTTAACAATTGTTGGAAAAATGACTTGTGTCCTGCACAAAGTAGATGTCCTAACCGACTTGCCAAAAGTATACTTTGTTAACAAGACATTTGTGGAGTGGTTGAAAAATGAATTTTAATGACAACCTAAGTGTATGTAAACTTCTGACTTCAACTGTATGTACAACAGCTAGCAATATCTATAGCACAATGCAGTTGACTAGGCATCCTGTATTACGCCACAACATCAGTCTAACTGAATTTGGATGTTATGTTGGTTGAATGTTCCAGAAAGTTCTTCAGCTGGTGAACCTCTTCTTGTGTTGGGTAATGGCAGCTGGTTTAGCAAGCTTTGGCACTGTGTCAATGTTGGCAGGGATGTTAGGTTTGGGAGGCTGTGATTATGGCTCCTTGCAGACAACCGTCTGGTACTTTCTGCACTCCACAGCCAGCTGGACAAGTCTCTCGTACACTTTCTTCACCACCCACTGCTTCGATCTCTGGCAAATTATTTCTTTGTACTGTATGTCTCCTGGAAAGACATGAAGACTGATCATGAGGATGTGTAAAACATGAAATTGATCATAAGGATGTGTCAAACTGAATGTGGATGTTGTGTTGGTTCCAGAGGGTGCTAAGCTTTCTTCAAGACAAAGGGTGGCTACTTTGAAGAATCTCAAATAAAAAATAGATTTATTTAACACCTTTTTGGTTACTACATGATACCATATGTGTAATTTCATAGTTTTGATGTCTTCACTAATATCCTACAATGTAGAAAATAGTAAAAATAAAGAAAAACTCGTGTCACACCCTGATCTGGTTCACCTGTCTTTGTGCTTGTCTCCACCCCCCTCCAGGTATCTCTAATCTTCCCCATTATCCCGGTGTATTTATACCTGTGTTCTCTGTTTGTCTGTTGCCAGTTTGTCTTGTCTTGTCAGGTCTTACCAGCGTGTTTTCCCATCTCCCTGCTTTCTCAAGTTCTGTTTCCTAGTTTCCCTGGTTCTGACTATTCTGCCTGCCCTGACCCTGAGCCTGCCTGCTGTTCCGTACCTGCCTGACTCTGACCCGTTTACGAACCACTGC
Organism: Oncorhynchus kisutch; assembly: GCF_002021735.2. Lineage (NCBI taxonomy): Eukaryota > Metazoa > Chordata > Actinopteri > Salmoniformes > Salmonidae > Oncorhynchus > Oncorhynchus kisutch. The sequence goes on along the minus strand of NC_034196.2, from coordinate 46,319,798 downwards.
CTGTCCTGACCACGAGCCTGCCTGCTGTTCCGTACCATATAGACTCTGCCCTGGATTTACAGACCTCTCCCTCTCTTTGTCCTGTCTTTTTCCTGCCCCCTATTTGGGTCAATAAACATCTGTGACTCCAGCTGCTGTCTGCATCTGGGTCTTATCCTGAGTTCTGATATAATGAGTCGGTGTGTCCAAACCTTTTGACTAGTACTATACATTGATGTGCTTTGGAATGATGTGCTTTGGAATGTCTAGCCAGTGTATTATGAAAGCCAGCTAGCTATATTTTGGTTTAGATTAACAAATGTAGTTTGCTAGCTAGCTAGTTGGCTAGGTAACGTTAACTATGTTACCTCAACTTGACTTATTTTCTGCTGCACTGATGTTAGCTGATACCGTAGCTCACTCTTTGAAGTGAATTGGAAAATTCCTAGAATAGCTCACTTTTCAAGGTTTGACGACATGGAAATCCCATCAGTTGAGATTTCAATCCTGTTTCTAAATCCTTTGGCTGAAAAAGGCGGCAGGGTAGCATAGTGGTTAGAGCTTTGGGCCAGTAACCGAAAGGTTGCTAGATTGAATCCCTGAACCGACAAGGTAAAAATCTGTCGTTCTACCCCTGAACAAGGCAGTTAACCCACTGTTCCTAGGCCGTCATTGTAAATAAGAATTTGTTCTTAACTGACTTTCCTGGTTAAATAAAGGATAAATAAATAAAAAAAGTGCTGGCTACTGATATTTTTCTATTTTCCACACCTCCAATGGACTGTCCTCTACGTACTGAAATCGCTATGAATTATGGATATTGTGGTTTGCTTGCAACCAGGCAATTTAGCTGGCCTGTTTTCGACCAGTGAGATGCAGAAATGCTCATATTTGTACTATAGTAGGAAATTCAACATAATTTTAGGACTGGAGCTGACTTTAGCCAATGTTAGCTTCTATGTTAATGGACTTTTAAAAATTAATTCAACAATCAAAACATAAAAATGAAAAACAATTTATATACTTAAACTTAACTTGTTTCATATCCTATGCTTTGTAACTCGCTCACCATGGTGATACTGTTGGAAATAATCTGTTTATATGGCACCTCTCTCTCCAATTTCAGTTGGCTTGGCTCTCTCATTCAACTGACTAGGTAGGCTAGTGGCTCTCTCATTCAACTGACTAGGTAGGCTAGTGGCTCTCTCATTCAACTGACTAGGTAGGCTAGTGGCTCTCTCATTCAACTGACTAGGTAGGCTAGTGGCTCTCTCATTCAACTGACTAGGTAGGCTAGTGGCTCTCTCATTCAACTGACTAGGTAGGCTAGTGGCTCTCTCATTCAACTGACTAGGTAGGCTAGTGGCTCTCTCATTCAACTGACTAGGTAGGCTAGTGGCTCTCTCATTCAACTGACTAGGTAGGATTGTGGCTCTCTCATTCAACTGACTAGGTAGGATTGTGGCTCTCTCATTCACCTGACTAGGTAGGCTAGTGGCTCTCTCATTCAACTGACTAGGTAGGCTAGTGGCTCTCTCATTCAACTGACTAGGTAGACTAGTGGCTCTCTCATTCAACTGACTAGGTAGGCTAGTGGCTCTCTCATTCAACTGACTAGGTAGGCTAGTGGCTCTCTCATTCAACTGACTAGGTAGGCTAGTGGCTCTCTCATTCAACTGACTAGGTAGGCTAGTGGCTCTCTCATTCAACTGACTAGGTAGGCTAGTGGCTCTCTCATTCAACTGACTAGGTAGGCTAGTGGCTCTCTCATTCAACTGACTAGGTAGGCTAGTGGCTCTCTCATTCAACTGACTAGGTAGGCTAGTGGCTCTCTCATTCAACTGACTAGGTAGGCTAGTGGCTCTCTCATTCAACTGACTAGGTAGGCTAGTGGCTCTCTCATTCAACTGACTAGGTAGGCTAGTGGCTCTCTCATTCAACTGACTAGGTAGGCTAGTGGCTCTCTCATTCAACTGACTAGGTAGGCTAGTGGCTCTCTCATTCAACTGACTAGGTAGGCTAGTGGCTCTCTCATTCAACTGACTAGGTAGGCTAGTGGCTCTCTCATTCAACTGACTAGATAGGCTAGTGGCTCTCTCATTCAACTGACTAGGTAGGCTAGTGGCTCTCTCATTCAACTGACTAGGTAGGCTAGTGGCTCTCTCATTCAACTGACTAGGTAGGCTAGTGGCTCTCTCATTCAACTGACTAGGTAGGCTAGTGGCTCTCTCATTCAACTGACTAGGTAGGCTAGTGGCTCTCTCATTCAACTGACTAGGTAGGCTAGTGGCTCTCTCATTCAACTGACTAGGTAGGCTAGTGGCTCTCTCATTCAACTGACTAGGTAGGCTAGTGGCTCTCTCATTCACCTGACTAGGTAGGCTAGAGGCTCTCTCATTCAACTGACTAGGTAGGCTAGTGGCTCTCTCATTCAACTGACTAGGTAGGCTAGTGGCTCTCTCATTCAACTGACTAGGTAGGCTAGTGGCTCTCTCATTCAACTGACTAGGTAGGCTAGTGGCTCTCTCATTCAACTGACTAGGTAGACTAGTGGCTCTCTCATTCAACTGACTAGGTAGGCTAGTGGCTCTCTCATTCAACTGACTAGGTAGGCTAGTGGCTCTCTCATTCAACTGACTAGGTAGGCTAGTGGCTCTCTCATTCAACTGACTAGGTAGGCTAGTGGCTCTCTCATTCACCTGACTCACTGACTAGGTAGGCTAGTGGCTCTCTCATTCAACTCTCTGACTAGGTAGGCTAGTTGCTCTCTCATTCAACTCACTGACTAGGTAGGCTAGTTGCTCTCTCATTCAACTCACTGACTAGGTAGGCTAGTGGCTCTCTCATTCAACTCTCTGACTAGGTAGCCTAGTGGCTCTCTCATTCAACTGACTCACTCACTAGGTAGGCTACTGGCTCTCTCATTCACCTGACTCACTGACTAGGTAGGCAACTGGCTCTCTCATTCACCTGACTCACTGACTAGGCAGGCTAGTGGCTCTCTCATTCACCTGACTCTCTGACTAGGTAGGCTAGTGGCTCTCTCATTCAACTGACTCACTGACTAGGTAGGCTAGTGGCTCTCTCATTCAACTCTCTGACTAGGTAGGCTAGTGGCTCTCTCATTCAACTCTCTGACTAGGTAGGCTAGTGGCTCTCTCATTCAACTCTCTGACTAGGTAGGCTAGTGGCTCTCTCATTCAACTCTCTGACTAGGTAGGCTAGTGGCTCTCTCATTCAACTCTCTGACTAGGTAGGCTAGTGTCTCTCTCATTCACCTGACTCACTGACTAGTTAGGCTAGTGGCTCTCTCATTCAACTCTCTGACTAGGTAGGCTAGTGGCTCTCTCATTCAACTCTCTGACTAGGTAGGCTAGTGGCTCTCTCATTCAACTCTCTGACTAGGTAGGCTAGAGGCTCTCTCATTCAACTGACTCACTGACTAGGTAGACTAGTGTCTCTCTCATTCACCTGACTCACTGACTAGGTAGGCTAGTGTCTCTCTCATTCACCTGACTCACTGACTAGGTAGGCTAGTGGCTCTCTCATTCAACTCTCTGACTAGGTAGGCTAGTGGCTCTCTCATTCAACTCTCTGACTAGGTAGGCTAGTGGCTCTCTCATTCAACTCTCTGACTAGGTAGGCTAGTGGCTCTCTCATTCAACTGACTCACGGACTAGGTAGACTAGTGGCTCTCTCATTCACCTGACTCACTGACTAGGTAGGCTAGTGGCTCTCTCATTCAACTCTCTGAATAGGTAGGCTAGTGGCTCTCTCATTCACCTGACTCACTGACTAGGTAGGCTAGTGGCTCTCTCATTCAACTCTCTGACTAGGTAGGCTAGTGGCTCTCTCATTCAACTCTCTGACTAGGTAGGCTAGTGGCTCTCTCATTCAACTCACTGACTAGGTAGACTAGTGGCTCTCTCATTCAACTCTCTGAATAGGTAGGCTAGTGGCTCTCTCATTCACCTGACTCACTGACTAGGTAGGCTAGTGGCTCTCTCATTCAACTCTCTGACTAGGTAGGCTAGTGGCTCTCTCATTCAACTCTCTGACTTGGTAGGCTAGTGGCTCTCTCATTCAACTCTCTGACTAGGTAGGCTAGTGGCTCTCTCATTCAACTCACTGACTAGGTAGACTAGTGGCTCTCTCATTCAACTCTCTGACTAGGTAGGCTAGTGGCTCTCTCATTCAACTCACTGACTAGGCAGGCTAGAGGCTCTCTCATTCAACTCTCTGACTAGGCAGGCTAGAGGCTCTCTCATTCAACTCTCTGACTAGGCAGGCTAGAGGCTCTCTCATTCAACTCTCTGACTAGGTAAGCTAGTGGCTCTCTCATTCACCTGACTCTCTGACTAGGTAAGCTAGTGCGAGAGCCACTGTGGAGTGACAGCACATGAAGCGACCACTAGAGCAAGCTGGTTCCTCTGCGGGCCGAAACAAATCCAAACCAAATCAAATCTAATTTTATTTGTCACATACACATGGTTAGCAGATGTTAATGTGAGTGTAGCGAAATGCTGTGCTTCTAGTTCCGACAATGCAGTAATAATCAACGAGTAATCTAACCTAACAATTCCACAACTACTACCTTATACACACAAGTGTAAAGGGATAAAGAATATGTACATAAAGATATATGAATGAGTGATGGTACAGAGCGGCATAGGCAAGATGCAGTAGATGGTATCGAGTACAGTATATACATATGAGATGAGTAATGTAGGGTATGTAAACATTATATAAAGTGGCATTGTTTAAAGTGGCTAGTGATACATTTTTTACATCAATTTACATCAATTTCCATTATTAAAGTGAGCTGGAGTTGAGTCAGTATGTTGGCAGCAGCCACTCAATGTTAGTGGTGGCTGTTTAACAGTCTGATGGCCTTGAGAGGCAAGCTGTTTTTGAAGCGCAACACCCCTTGACTATAAATACTGTAAATGATTACACAATACCAAAGTTTAGGCTACCATATATCTCACATTCTCCCACATTCTAGGTTGGCAACACAGGGAAGCCAAACACGAGATAAAAACAGTACTGTTAATACAATATTGTCACTATTTTCCTTGTTATTTTTTAGTTTACAGACACACTAGGACCAATAACAGTAACCTGCCACTGACTTTATCAGAAACGTACCATACTGGTATATAAATTCATCAATATAATAGCAACCAACGTGGGGAGGGGGGGGGTATTTATATAATGTATTATATTGTCATTGTACTATGGTAACGCACAACTAATAAAGATGGTACCATATGATAATTTATTGGTACCATTTCTCATAATTGTGCAGGTTAAAACCATGGTGTTTCCATGATCCATGTCTATACCACGGTATAATTGATGTAAAACCATGGTAAAATGTATGTACAATGGCAATACCATCATACTTCAAAGCTAAAAACATGGTACATATCGATTCAGATCTATACCGTGGTATAAGTGAAAGTACTGTGGTAGTACCGTGGTATAAGTGAAAGTACTGTGGTAGTACCGTGGTATAAGTGAAAGTACCGTAGTAGTACCGTGGTATAAGTGAAAGTACTGTAGTAGTACCGTGGTATAAGTGAAAGTACTGTGGTAGTACCGCGGTATAAGTGAAAGTACTGTGGTAGTACTGTGGTATAAGTGAAAGTACTGTAGTAGTACTGTGGTATAAGTGAAAGTACTGTAGTAGTACTGTGGTATAAGTGAAAGTACCATAGTAGTACCGTGGTATAAGTGAAAGTACTGTAGTAGTACCGTGGTATAAGTGAAAGTACTGTAGTAGTACTGTGGTATAAGTGAAAGTACCATAGTAGTACTGTGGTATAAGTGAAAGTACTGTAGTAGTACCGTGGTATAAGTGAAAGTACTGTGGTAGTACCGCGGTATAAGTGAAAGTACTGTGGTAGTACTGTGGTATAAGTGAAAGTACTGTAGTAGTACTGTGGTATAAGTGAAAGTACTGTAGTAGTACTGTGGTATAAGTGAAAGTACCATAGTAGTACCGTGGTATAAGTGAAAGTACTGTAGTAGTACCGTGGTATAAGTGAAAGTACTGTAGTAGTACTGTGGTATAAGTGAAAGTACCATAGTAGTACTGTGGTATAAGTGAAAGTACTGTAGTAGTACCGTGGTATAAGTGAAAGTACCGTAGTAGTACCGTGGTATAAGTGAAAGTACCATAGTAGTACTGTGGTATAAGTGAAAGTACTGTAGTAGTACCGTGGTATAAGTGAAAGTACTGTAGTAGTACCGTAGTATAAGTGAAAGTACCATAGTAGTACCGTGGTATAAGTGAAAGTACTGTAGTAGTACTGTGGTATAAGTGAAAGTACCATAGTGGTATAAGTGAAAGTACTGTAGTAGTACCATTGGTTTGCTAATTGTCCTCTACAGCTCGCTGGGTCTTAGTGTCAGCATCAGTATGTGGTGGTAAATAGACAGCTACAAAAAACTTGCAAGAAAAGTCTTGGTAAATAATGTGTTCTGCAGCTTATCATGAGCTATTCCACCTCGGGTGAGCAAAAACTTGAGACCTCAACATTAGAGATCGCCAGCTGTTGTTAACAAAGAGACACACCCTTTCATCTTTTTTCATCTTACTTTAACTCAGCAAGTCAGTTATGAACTAATTCTTATTTTCAACTGAAATGTGTCTTCCGCATTTAACTGAACCCCTTTGAATCAGAGAGGTGCAGGGGGCTGCCTGCCTTATGGGACAGCCATCCTGCTAGCGGGACACCAGACGACAACATGTAGGGTACGCAATTCAAATGAATAGTCGCGTCGAACCAGGGGCTGAACCTGTTTTTAAATCTCATTTTCTCTATGGGTGCGTATTTGTTAACAATACCACAGAAATATCTAAAAGAAAAGTTCAATTATCTAAGACAGAGGGGATCAAGTTGATTCTAAATCATTTTACAAAGGCCAGTTCATGAAGGAAGGCGTGCTCATTAAAGTTTTTTTAGCAAGAGTCTATGACATGTCAGGATAAGTCGTTTCACTGAGCAGACATTACAAACACAGGCTGTGAACACTACACAGAGACAGGAACAATCACCCACCAACCTAATACAGCCTATCTGGTGAAACTACACAGAGACAGGAACAATCACCCACCAACCTAATACAGCCTATCTGGTGAAACTACACAGAGACAGGAACAGGAGCTGTAAAACAATGATCACTAAGGTCGTTACAGAAAACACCAGACTGATACCTGTCAGGATTATTTGTAATGATAACATCAAGGTGTGTCACCTTTTCTGGGTGTTTGGAGTCATATCTTGTGGGATTGGGTAATAATTTGAGAAAAATGTAGAGAGTTCCATTGCTTTAGGACTTGGTCAGGTAGTTTAAGCATGTCCCAGTTTAAGTCTTACCAAAGCGTTTTCGGTCATAGGAAATGAAGGTGGAGACATTATCTACAACAACAAAAAGTTAAGACAGGTCGAGCCTGTAAAACAGATGCTTTCCCCCAGTGGTGTAAAGTACGTAAACAGATGCTTTCCCCCAGTGGTGTAAAGTACGTAAACAGATGCTTTCCCCCAGTGGTGTAAAGTACGTAAACAGATGCTTTCCCCCAGTGGTGTAAAGTACGTAAACAGATGCTTTCCCCCAGTGGTGTAAAGTACGTAAACAGATGCTTTCCCCCAGTGGTGTAAAGTACGTAAACAGATGCTTTCCCCCAGTGGTGTAAAGTACGTAAACAGATGCTTTCCCCCAGTGGTGTAAAGTACGTAAACAGATGCTTTCCCCCAGTGGTGTAAAGTACGTAAACAGATGCTTTCCCCCAGTGGTGTAAAGTACGTAAACAGATGCTTTCCCCCAGTGGTGTAAAGTACGTAAACAGATGCTTTCCCCCAGTGGTGTAAAGTACGTAAACAGATGCTTTCCCCCAGTGGTGTAAAGTACGTAAACAGATGCTTTCCCCCAGTGGTGTAAAGTACGTAAACAGATGCTTTCCCCCAGTGGTGTAAAGTACGTAAACAGATGCTTTCCCCCAGTGGTGTAAAGTACGTAAACAGATGCTTTCCCCCAGTGGTGTAAAGTACGTAAACAGATGCTTTCCCCCAGTGGTGTAAAGTACGTAAACAGATGCTTTCCCCCAGTGGTGTAAAGTACGTAAAACAGATGCTTTCCCCCAGTGGTGTAAAGTACGTAAAACAGATGCTTTCCCCCAGTGGTGTAAAGTACGTAAAACAGATGCTTTCCCCCAGTGGTGTAAAGTACGTAAAACAGATGCTTTCCCCCAGTGGTGTAAAGTACGTAAAACAGATGCTTTCCCCCAGTGGTGTAAAGTACGTAAAACAGATGCTTTCCCCCAGTGGTGTAAAGTACGTGAAACAGATGCTTTCCCCCAGTGGTGTAAAGTACGTAAAACAGATGCTTTCCCCCAGTGGTGTAAAGTACGTAAAACAGATGCTTTCCCCCAGTGGTGTAAAGTACGTAAAACAGATGCTTTCCCCCAGTGGTGTAAAGTACGTAAAACAGATGCTTTCCCCCAGTGGTGTAAAGTACGTAAATAAAAATACTGTAACGGTGTTCTTAAAATACTACAAACCCCAATACGAAAATAAAATAACATAAACCCCCATTGCTGTCCATAACGTCCTCCTTTCGCTGCTCCTGCTGTCGCTGCCTGTTACCACGCTGCTCGGTCCGTGTGTGGTGGGTGATTCTGTAACGGCGTTCTTAAAATACTACAAACCCCAATACGAAAATAAAATAACATAAACCCCCATTGCTGTCCATAACGTCCTCCTTTCGCTGCTCCTGCTGTCGCTGCCTGTTACCACGCTGCTCGGTCCGTGTGTGGTGGGTGATTCTGTAACGGCGTTCTTAAAATACTACAAACCCCAATACGAAAATAAAATAACATAAACCCCCATTGCTGTCCATAACGTCCTCCTTTCGCTGCTCCTGCTGTCGCTGCCTGTTACCACGCTGCTCGGTCCGTGTGTGGTGGGTGATTCTGTAACGGCGTTCTTAAAATACTACAAACCCCAATACGAAAATAAAATAACATAAACCCCCATTGCTGTCCATAACGTCCTCCTTTCGCTGCTCCTGCTGTCGCTGCCTGTTACCACGCTGCTCGGTCCGTGTGTGGTGGGTGATTCTGTAACGGCGTTCTTAAAATACTACAAACCCCAATACGAAAATAAAATAACATAAACCCCCATTGCTGTCCATAACGTCCTCCTTTCGCTGCTCCTGCTGTCGCTGCCTGTTACCACGCTGCTCGGTCCGTGTGTGGTGGGTGATTCTGTAACGGCGTTCTTAAAATACTACAAACCCCAATACGAAAATAAAATAACATAAACCCCCATTGCTGTCCATAACGTCCTCCTTTCGCTGCTCCTGCTGTCGCTGCCTGTTACCACGCTGCTCGGTCCGTGTGTGGTGGGTGATTCTGTAACGGCGTTCTTAAAATACTACAAACCCCAATACGAAAATAAAATAACATAAACCCCCATTGCTGTCCATAACGTCCTCCTTTCGCTGCTCCTGCTGTCGCTGCCTGTTACCACGCTGCTCGGTCCGTGTGTGGTGGGTGATTCTGTAACGGCGTTCTTAAAATACTACAAACCCCAATACGAAAATAAAATAACATAAACCCCCATTGCTGTCCATAACGTCCTCCTTTCGCTGCTCCTGCTGTCGCTGCCTGTTACCACGCTGCTCGGTCCGTGTGTGGTGGGTGATTCTGTAACGGCGTTCTTAAAATACTACAAACCCCAATACGAAAATAAAATAACATAAACCCCCATTGCTGTCCATAACGTCCTCCTTTCGCTGCTCCTGCTGTCGCTGCCTGTTACCACGCTGCTCGGTCCGTGTGTGGTGGGTGATTCTGTAACGGCGTTCTTAAAATACTACAAACCCCAATACGAAAATAAAATAACATAAACCCCCATTGCTGTCCATAACGTCCTCCTTTCGCTGCTCCTGCTGTCGCTGCCTGTTACCACGCTGCTCGGTCCGTGTGTGGTGGGTGATTCTGTAACGGCGTTCTTAAAATACTACAAACCCCAATACGAAAATAAAATAACATAAACCCCCATTGCTGTCCATAACGTCCTCCTTTCGCTGCTCCTGCTGTCGCTGCCTGTTACCACGCTGCTCGGTCCGTGTGTGGTGGGTGATTCTGTAACGGCGTTCTTAAAATACTACAAACCCCAATACGAAAATAAAATAACATAAACCCCCATTGCTGTCCATAACGTCCTCCTTTCGCTGCTCCTGCTGTCGCTGCCTGTTACCACGCTGCTCGGTCCGTGTGTGGTGGGTGATTCTGTAACGGCGTTCTTAAAATACTACAAACCCCAATACGAAAATAAAATAACATAAACCCCCATTGCTGTCCATAACGTCCTCCTTTCGCTGCTCCTGCTGTCGCTGCCTGTTACCACGCTGCTCGGTCCGTGTGTGGTGGGTGATTCTGTAACGGCGTTCTTAAAATACTACAAACCCCAATACGAAAATAAAATAACATAAACCCCCATTGCTGTCCATAACGTCCTCCTTTCGCTGCTCCTGCTGTCGCTGCCTGTTACCACGCTGCTCGGTCCGTGTGTGGTGGGTGATTCTGTAACGGCGTTCTTAAAATACTACAAACCCCAATACGAAAATAAAATAACATAAACCCCCATTGCTGTCCATAACGTCCTCCTTTCGCTGCTCCTGCTGTCGCTGCCTGTTACCACGCTGCTCGGTCCGTGTGTGGTGGGTGATTCTGTAACGGCGTTCTTAAAATACTACAAACCCCAATACGAAAATAAAATAACATAAACCCCCATTGCTGTCCATAACGTCCTCCTTTCGCTGCTCCTGCTGTCGCTGCCTGTTACCACGCTGCTCGGTCCGTGTGTGGTGGGTGATTCTGTAACGGCGTTCTTAAAATACTACAAACCCCAATACGAAAATAAAATAACATAAACCCCCATTGCTGTCCATAACGTCCTCCTTTCGCTGCTCCTGCTGTCGCTGCCTGTTACCACGCTGCTCGGTCCGTGTGTGGTGGGTGATTCTGTAACGGCGTTCTTAAAATACTACAAACCCCAATACGAAAATAAAATAACATAAACCCCCATTGCTGTCCATAACGTCCTCCTTTCGCTGCTCCTGCTGTCGCTGCCTGTTACCACGCTGCTCGGTCCGTGTGTGGTGGGTGATTCTGTAACGGCGTTCTTAAAATACTACAAACCCCAATACGAAAATAAAATAACATAAACCCCCATTGCTGTCCATAACGTCCTCCTTTCGCTGCTCCTGCTGTCGCTGCCTGTTACCACGCTGCTCGGTCCGTGTGTGGTGGGTGATTCTGTAACGGCGTTCTTAAAATACTACAAACCCCAATACGAAAATAAAATAACATAAACCCCCATTGCTGTCCATAACGTCCTCCTTTCGCTGCTCCTGCTGTCGCTGCCTGTTACCACGCTGCTCGGTCCGTGTGTGGTGGGTGATTCTGTAACGGCGTTCTTAAAATACTACAAACCCCAATACGAAAATAAAATAACATAAACCCCCATTGCTGTCCATAACGTCCTCCTTTCGCTGCTCCTGCTGTCGCTGCCTGTTACCACGCTGCTCGGTCCGTGTGTGGTGGGTGATTCTGTAACGGCGTTCTTAAAATACTACAAACCCCAATACGAAAATAAAATAACATAAACCCCCATTGCTGTCCATAACGTCCTCCTTTCGCTGCTCCTGCTGTCGCTGCCTGTTACCACGCTGCTCGGTCCGTGTGTGGTGGGTGATTCTGTAACGGCGTTCTTAAAATACTACAAACCCCAATACGAAAATAAAATAACATAAACCCCCATTGCTGTCCATAACGTCCTCCTTTCGCTGCTCCTGCTGTCGCTGCCTGTTACCACGCTGCTCGGTCCGTGTGTGGTGGGTGATTCTGTAACGGCGTTCTTAAAATACTACAAACCCCAATACGAAAATAAAATAACATAAACCCCCATTGCTGTCCATAACGTCCTCCTTTCGCTGCTCCTGCTGTCGCTGCCTGTTACCACGCTGCTCGGTCCGTGTGTGGTGGGTGATTCTGTAACGGCGTTCTTAAAATACTACAAACCCCAATACGAAAATAAAATAACATAAACCCCCATTGCTGTCCATAACGTCCTCCTTTCGCTGCTCCTGCTGTCGCTGCCTGTTACCACGCTGCTCGGTCCGTGTGTGGTGGGTGATACTGTAACGGCGTTCTTAAAATACTACAAACCCCAATACGAAAATAAAATAACATAAACCCCCATTGCTGTCCATAACGTCCTCCTTTCGCTGCTCCTGCTGTCGCTGCCTGTTACCACGCTGCTCGGTCCGTGTGTGGTGGGTGATTCTGTAACGGCGTTCTTAAAATACTACAAACCCCAATACGAAAATAAAATAACATAAACCCCCATTGCTGTCCATAACGTCCTCCTTTCGCTGCTCCTGCTGTCGCTGCCTGTTACCACGCTGCTCGGTCCGTGTGTGGTGGGTGATTCTGTAACGGCGTTCTTAAAATACTACAAACCCCAATACGAAAATAAAATAACATAAACCCCCATTGCTGTCCATAACGTCCTCCTTTCGCTGCTCCTGCTGTCGCTGCCTGTTACCACGCTGCTCGGTCCGTGTGTGGTGGGTGATTCTGTAACGGCGTTCTTAAAATACTACAAACCCCAATACGAAAATAAAATAACATAAACCCCCATTGCTGTCCATAACGTCCTCCTTTCGCTGCTCCTGCTGTCGCTGCCTGTTACCACGCTGCTCGGTCCGTGTGTGGTGGGTGATACTGTAACGGCGTTCTTAAAATACTACAAACCCCAATACGAAAATAAAATAACATAAACCCCCATTGCTGTCCATAACGTCCTCCTTTCGCTGCTCCTGCTGTCGCTGCCTGTTACCACGCTGCTCGGTCCGTGTGTGGTGGGTGATTCTGTAACGGCGTTCTTAAAATACTACAAACCCCAATACGAAAATAAAATAACATAAACCCCCATTGCTGTCCATAACGTCCTCCTTTCGCTGCTCCTGCTGTCGCTGCCTGTTACCACGCTGCTCGGTCCGTGTGTGGTGGGTGATTCTGTAACGGCGTTCTTAAAATACTACAAACCCCAATACGAAAATAAAATAACATAAACCCCCATTGCTGTCCATAACGTCCTCCTTTCGCTGCTCCTGCTGTCGCTGCCTGTTACCACGCTGCTCGGTCCGTGTGTGGTGGGTGATTCTGTAACGGCGTTCTTAAAATACTACAAACCCCAATACGAAAATAAAATAACATAAACCCCCATTGCTGTCCATAACGTCCTCCTTTCGCTGCTCCTGCTGTCGCTGCCTGTTACCACGCTGCTCGGTCCGTGTGTGGTGGGTGATTCTGTAACGGCGTTCTTAAAATACTACAAACCCCAATACGAAAATAAAATAACATAAACCCCTGTCACACCCTGGCCTGACCAAATATATAACGAAAATCGCTGCTCCTGCTGTCGCTGCCTGTTACCACGCTGCTCGGTCCGTGTGTGGTGGGTGATTCTGTAACGGCGTTCTTCGTTTGTTGAAAGAGAGGACCGAAATGCAGCGTGGTGGTTACTCATGTTCTTTAATGAATGAATGGTGACGATACATGAAATAACTAATAAATACAAAAACAACAAACGGAACGTGAAACCTAATACAGCCTATCTGGTGAACAATACACAGAGACAGGCTGTATTAGGTTGGTGGGTGATTGTTCCTATCTGGTGAACACTACACAGAGACAGGAACAATCACCCACCAACCTATTACAGCCTATCTGGTGAAGACTACACAGAGACAGGAACAATCACCCACCAACCTAATACAGCCTATCTGGTGAAGACTACACAGAGACAGGAACAATCACCCACCAACCTAATACAGCCTATCTGGTGAAACTACACAGAGACAGGAACAATCACCCACGAAATACAAAGCGAAACTTAGGCTACCTAAATACGGTTCCCAATCAGAGGCAACGAGAATCACCTGACTGCTGATTGAGAACCGCCTCAGGCAGCCAAGCCTATACAACACCCCTAATCAGCCGCGATCCCAAATACTACAAACCCCAATACGAAAATAAAATAACATAAACCCCTGTCACACCCTGGCCTGACCAAATATATAACGAAAACACAAAAATACAATGACCAAGACGTGACAACTACTGAATTAGTTTTTTTTGGGGGGGGGTATCTGTACTTTACTTTAAAGTACTACTGAATTAGTTTTTTTTGGGGGGGGGCATCTGTACTTTACTTTAAAGTACTACTGAATTAGTTTTTTGGGGGGGGGCATCTGTACTTTACTTTAAAGTACTACTGAATTAGTTTTGGGGGGGGTATCTGTACTTTACTTTAAAGTACTACTGAATTAGTTTTGGGTGGGTATCTGTACTTTACTTTAAAGTACTACTGAATTAGTTTTGTGTGGGTATCTGTACTTTACTTTACTATTTATATATTTGACAACTTTTACTTCACCACATACCTAAAGAAAATTATGTAATTTTTACTCCACACACTATACCTGATACTTAAAAGTACTCAGTACATTTTGAATGCTTAGCAGGACAGGAAAATTGACCTATTCACGCACCTATTCACGCACCTATTCACACACCTATTCATGCCCCTATTCACACACCTATTCATGCCCCTATTCACGCACCAATACAACACATACAACATATGGTCCTCCCTTTTGCCTCTGATCTGGTGGATTCTGGTGGACTCTAAACACAAACTAAACACAAATGCATCTTTTGTAAATGATGTCTGAGTGTCGGAGCGCCACGGACTATTCATACATTTAAAAAAACAATGTGCCGTCTGCTTTGCTTAAAAAGGAATTTAAAATGATTTATGCTTCAACTTTTCCTTTTTATACTTAAGTCTTTTTTTAGCAATTCAATTTACTTATGATACTTAATAATACTTGATGATAAGTGTAATACTTATTTTCCACCATAATCTGCAAATAAATTCATTAAAAATCCTACAATGTGATTTTCTGGATTTTTTCCTTCTCATTTTGTCTGTCATAGTTGAAGTGTACCTATGATGAACATTTACAGGCCTCTCTCATCTTTTTAAGTGGGAGAACTTGCACAATTGGTGGCTGACTAAATACTTTTTTGCCCCACTGTATGTCAATAGGGTACTTTTCCCACCACTGTTTTCCACTGCAGCGGCCATCTTGCTTTTTAATGGTGTGTCTCCAACATGCTAATAAAAGACCAGCTATATTGACTTCTAGCTCACCGGAAATTGCATTGTGAGGGGTTTAACGGTCTAATGATGTAGCAGCCTAGCTAGGGGTTTAACAGTCTAATGATGTAGCAACCTGCTAGGGGTTTAACGGTCTAATGATGTAGCAGCCTAGCTAGGGGTTTAACAGTCTAATGATGTAGCAACCTGCTAGGGGTTTAACGGTCTAATGATGTAGCAACCTAGCTAGGGGTTTAACGGTCTAATGATGTAGCAACCTGCTAGGGGTTTAACGGTCTAATGATGTAGCAGCCTAGCTAGGGGTTTAACGGTCTAATGATGTAGCAGCCTAGCTAGGGGTTTAACGGTCTAATGATGTAGCAGCCTAGCTAGGGGTTTAACAGTCTAATGATGTAGCATCCTAGCTAGGGGTTTAACGGTCTAATGATGTAGCAGCCTAGCTAGGGGTTTAACGGTCTAATGATGTAGCAGCCTAGCTAGGGGTTTAACAGTCTAATGATGTAGCAGCCTAGCTAGGGGTTTAACAGTCTAATGATGTAGCAGCCTAGCTAGGGGTTTAACGGTCTAATGATGTAGCAGCCTGCTAGGGGTTTAACGGTCTAATGATGTAGCAGCCTAGCTAGGGGTTTAACGGTCTAATGATGTAGCAGCCTAGCTAGGGGTTTAACGGTCTAATGATGTAGCAGCCTAGCTAGGGGTTTAACGGTCTAATGATGTAGCAACCTGCTAGGGGTTTAACGGTCTAATGATGTAGCAGCCTAGCTAGGGGTTTAACAGTCTAATGATGTAGCAGCCTAGCTAGGGGTTTAACAGTCTAATGATGTAGCAGCCTAGCTAGGGGTTTAACAGTCTAATGATGTAGCAGCCTGCTAGGGGTTTAACGGTCTAATGATGTAGCAGCCTAGCTAGGGGTTTAACGGTCTAATGATGTAGCAGCCTGCTAGGGGTTTAACGGTCTAATGTTGTAGCAGCCTAGCTAGGGGTTTAACGGTCTAATGATGTAGCAGCCTGCTAGGGGTTTAACGGTCTAATGATGTAGCAGCCTGCTAGGGGTTTAACAGTCTAATGATGTAGCAGCCTGCTAGGGGTTTAACAGTCTAATGATGTAGCAGCCTGCTAGGGGTTTAACGGTCTAATGATGTAGCAGCCTGCTAGGGGTTTAACGGTCTAATGATGTAGCAGCCTGCTAGGGGTTTAACGGTCTAATGATGTAGCAGCCTGCTAGGGGTTTAACGGTCTAATGATGTAGCAGCCTAGCTAGGGGTTTAACGGTCAATGATGTAGCAGCCTAGCTAGGGGTTTAACAGTCTAATGATGTAGCAGCCTAGCTAGGGGTTTAACAGTCTAATGATGTAGCAGCCTGCTAGGGGTTTAACGGTCTAATGATGTAGCAGCCTAGCTAGGGGTTTAACGGTCTAATGATGTAGCAGCCTAGCTAGGGGTTTAACGGTCTAATGATGTAGCAGCCTAGCTAGGGGTTTAACGGTCTAATGATGTAGCAGCCTAGCTAGGGGTTTAACAGTCTAATGATGTAGCAGCCTAGCTAGGGGTTTAACAGTCTAATGATGTAGCAGCCTAGCTAGGGGTTTAACAGTCTAATGATGTAGCAGCCTGCTAGGGGTTTAACGGTCTAATGATGTAGCAGCCTAGCTAGGGGTTTAACGGTCTAATGATGTAGCAGCCTAGCTAGGGGTTTAACGGTCTAATGATGTAGCAGCCTAGCTAGGGGTTTAACGGTCTAATGATGTAGCAGCCTAGCTAGGGGTTTAACAGTCTAATGATGTAGCAGCCTGCTAGGGGTTTAACGGTCTAATGATGTAGCAGCCTAGCTAGGGGTTTAACAGTCTAATGATGTAGCAGCCTAGCTAGGGGTTTAACGGTCTAATGATGTAGCAGCCTGCTAGGGGTTTAACGGTCTAATGATGTAGCAGCCTAGCTAGGGGTTTAACGGTCTAATGATGTAGCAGCCTAGCTAGGGGTTTAACGGTCTAATGATGTAGCAGCCTAGCTAGGGGTTTAACGGTCTAATGATGTAGCAGCCTAGCTAGGGGTTTAACAGTCTAATGATGTAGCAGCCTAGCTAGGGGTTTAACAGTCTAATGATGTAGCAGCCTAGCTAGGGGTTTAACGGTCTAATGATGTAGCAGCCTGCTAGGGGTTTAACGGTCTAATGATGTAGCAGCCTAGCTAGGGGTTTAACGGTCTAATGATGTAGCAGCCTAGCTAGGGGTTTAACGGTCTAATGATGTAGCAGCCTAGCTAGGGGTTTAACGGTCTAATGATGTAGCAGCCTGCTAGGGGTTTAACGGTCTAATGATGTAGCAACCTGCTAGGGGTTTAACGGTCTAATGATGTAGCAGCCTAGCTAGGGGTTTAACGGTCTAATGATGTAGCAGCCTAGCTAGGGGTTTAACGGTCTAATGATGTAGCAGCCTAGCTAGGGGTTTAACGGTCTAATGATGTAGCAGCCTAGCTAGGGGTTTAACGGTCTAATGATGTAGCAGCCTAGCTAGGGGTTTAACGGTCTAATGATGTAGCAGCCTAGCTAGGGGTTTAACGGTCTAATGATGTAGCAGCCTAGCTAGGGGTTTAACAGTCTAATGATGTAGCAGCCTAGCTAGGGGTTTAACAGTCTAATGATGTAGCAGCCTAGCTAGGGGTTTAACAGTCTAATGATGTAGCAGCCTAGCTAGGGGTTTAACAGTCTAATGATGTAGCAGCCTAGCTAGGGGTTTAACAGTCTAATGATGTAGCAGCCTAGCTAGGGGTTTAACAGTCTAATGATGTAGCAGCCTGCTAGGGGTTTAACGGTCTAATGATGTAGCAGCCTAGCTAGGGGTTTAACGGTCTAATGATGTAGCAGCCTAGCTAGGGGTTTAACGGTCTAATGATGTAGCAGCCTAGCGGGGTTGTAACTGCGTAGCTGGCTGTGTTTACTACCAAAGCAGCTAACGGCCTGGCGGGGTTGTAACTGCGTAGTTGGCTGTGTTTACTACCAAGGGAACTAACGGCCTGGCGGGGGTGTAACTGCGTAGTTGGCTGTGTTTACTACCAAAGCAGCTAACGGCCTGGCGGGGTTGTAACTGCGTAGTTGGCTGTGTTTACTACCAAAGCAGCTAACGGCCTGGCGGGGTTGTAACTGCGTAGTTGGCTGTGTTTACTACCAAGGGAACTAACGGCCTGGCAGGGTTGTAACTGCGTAGCTGGCTGTGTTTACTACCAAAGCAGCTAACGGCCTGGCGGGGTTGTAACTGCGTAGTTGGCTGTGTTTACTACCAAGGGAACTAACGGCCTGGCGGGGGTGTAACTGCGTAGTTGGCTGTGTTTACTACCAAGGGAACTAACGGCCTGGCGGGGCTGTAACTAAGTAGCTGGCTGTGTTTACTACCAAGGGAACTAACGGCCTGGCGGGGGTGTAACTGCGTAGTTGGCTGTGTTTACTACCAAGGGAACTAACGGCCTGGCGGGGCTGTAACTAAGTAGCTGGCTGTGTTTACTACCAAGGGAACTAACGGCCTGGCGGGGGTGTAACTGCGTAGTTGGCTGTGTTTACTACCAAAGCAGCTAACGGCCTGGCGGGGGTGTAACTGCGTAGTTGGCTGTGTTTACTACCAAAGCAGCTAACGGCCTGGCGGGGGTGTAACTGCGTAGTTGGCTGTGTTTACTACCAAAGCAGCTAACGGCCTGGCGGGGGTGTAACTGCGTAGTTGGCTGTGTTTACTACCAAAGCAGCTAACGGCCTGGCGGGGGTGTAACTGAGTAGTTGGCTGTGTTTACTACCAAAGCAGCTAACGGCCTGGCGGGGGTGTAACTGCGTAGTTGGCTGTGTTTACTACCAAAGCAGCTAACGGCCTGGCGGGGGTGTAACTGAGTAGTTGGCTGTGTTTACTACCAAAGCAGCTAACGGCCTGGCGGGGGTGTAACTTGTTGATTTATTGCTCCTGTTAAGTCTGGAATGGCCGGTGGCCTGGAGAAGAGATTGTTGCTAATTGATTGTCCTCCTCTGGAGTCTTCCAAATTGAATTTGTTGCCGCAGATACATCATAAACAGACCTGGCACTCCATATTGTGACAGCAAGGCTAAATGCACTGATATAGCCAGGTCCCCTTTACTCTTGCAGAGCGCTGGGCCTGTATTCACTGTGTAAATCTGATCTTGTCAGATTCCTTTACTACCGCAGAGTGCTGGGCCTGTATTCACTGTGTAAATCTGATCTAGTCAGATTCCTTTACTACCGCAGAGCGCTGGGCCTCTATTCACTGTGTAAATCTGATCTAGTCAGATTCCTTTACTGCCGCAGAGCGCTGGGCCTGTATTCACTGTGTAAATCTGATCTAGTCAGATTCCTTTACTACCGCAGAGTGCTGGGCCTGTATTCACTGTGTAAAGCTGCCAATGGAGCCAATTGTGTTTTGGAATGGTAAGGAATAGGATGCAGGGTGTCCACCCACTCTACCCAGGGAGGAAGATAAAATGGCCCTTCCTTATGTTTTAAATACATTTTACCAAGACAAATATGATTATGAATATTCATGTTCTGAATCGTACAGCGAGCCAGAGTTCTCTCTCAGCATCCAGCCTAGCTGACTCAGTTCTCTCAGTGTCCAGCCTAGCTGACTCAGTTCTCTCAGTGTCCAGCATAGCTGACTCAGTTCTCTGTGTCCAGCCTAGCTGACTCAGTTCTCTGTGTCCAGCATAGCCGACTCAGTTCTCTGTGTCCAGCATAGCTGACTCAGTTCTCTCAGTGTCCAGCCTAGCTGACTCAGTTCTCTCAGTGTCCAGCCTAGCTGACTCAGTTCTCTCACAGTATCTAGCCGATCTGACTCAGTTTTCTCACAGTGTCCAGCCTAGCTGACTCAGTTCTCTCACAGTGTCCAGCCTAGCTGACTCAGTTCTCTCACAGTGTCCAGCCTAGCTGACTCAGTTCTCTCACAGTATCCAGACTAGCTGATTCAGTTCTCTCACAGTGTCCAGCCTAGCTGACTCAGTTATCTCATGGTGTCCAACCTGGCTGACTCAGTTCTCTCACAGTGTCCAGCCTAGCTGACTCAGTTCTCTCACAGTGTCCAGCCTAGCTGACTCTGTTCTCTCACAGTGTCCAGCCTAGCTGACTCAGTTCTCTCACAGTGTCCAGCCTAGCTGACTCAGTTCTCTCACAGTGTCCAGCCTAGCTGACTCAGTTCTCTCACAGTGTCCAGCCTAGCTGACTCAGTTCTCTCACAGTGTCCAGCCTAGCTGACTCAGTTCTCTCACAGTGTCCAGCCTAGCTGACTCAGTTCTCTCACAGTGTCCAGCCTAGCTGACTCTGTTCTCTCACAGTGTCCAGCCTAGCTGACTCAGTTCTCTCACAGTGTCCAGCCTAGCTGACTCAGTTCTCTCACAGTGTCCAGCCTAGCTGACTCAGTTCTCTCACAGTGTCCAGCCTAGCTGACTCAATGTTGTTATCCTGAATTTGTACCCCTTTATTTCTCTGGCCTCCATTGAATTATTCACCCTAATTCTGGCTGCCCTAAAAGGGTGAAAACTCCAATAACTTTTGAATAGATTTTGATGGAGTGCCCTGGCCTTAGTTAGCTTTGTTTTCTTTATTATTTTGGTTAGGCCAGGGTGTGACATGGGTGTTGTATGGTTTTGTCTCATCTAGGGTGTTTGTACTGTCTAGGGTTTTTTGTAGATCTATGGGGTTGTGTTCATTCTAGGTGTTTATGTAAGTCTATGGTTGCCTGGATTGGTTCTCAATCAGAGGCAGGTGTTTATCGTTGTCTCTGATTGGGAACCATATTTAGGCAGCCATGTTCTTTGGGTATTTTGTGGGTGATTGTTTCCTGTGTCAGTGTTTGTGACACACGGGACTGTTTCGTTGCCAATTCACTTTATTATTTTGTATTTGTGTTCATGTTTAGTTTTTCTTATTAAAAACTAATGGACACTTACCACGCTGCGTATTGGTCCGATCCTTGTTTCACCTTCATCTTCAGACGAAGAGGAGGAAATCTGCTGTGACATGACGTTTGGACCAGTGGTGTAAACTACATTGTCAAAATACTTTAAAGTACTACTTCAATAGTTTTCTGTACTTTACTTTACTATTTATATTTTTGCTAAATGTTACTTTTTACTTAACTACATTCCTAAAGAAAATAATGTACTTTACTTCATACATTTTACATGACACTTAAAAGTACTCTTTACATGTTGAATGCTTAGCAGGACAGAAATGGTCCAATTCACAAGACAACACGTGGTCATCCATTCTGTGTCGCATCCTGACCTTAGTTACTTGTTTTATGTCTCTGTGTTTGTTTGGTCAGGGCATGAGTTGGGGTGGGCATTCTGTTTTGTTCTGTGTGTTATATTTCTAGGTGTTTGGCTTGGTATGGTTCCCAATCAGAGGCAGCTGTCAATCGTTGTCTCTGATTGAGAACCATACTTAGGCAGCCTGTTTTCCCACTATGGGTTGTGGGTAGTTTTCTGTGTCTGTTTTACCATACAGAACTGTTTCAGTCTCGTTCATTATCTTTTGTTTTGTCATTCAGTGTTCAGTTGTATTTCATTAAAGATGGACACTTACCACGCTGCACATTGGTCCGATCATCAGACGAGGACGAGTTCCGTTACATTCTGCCTCTGCTCTGGCGAACTCACTAAAGACAAATGCATCTTTTAGAAATTATATCTGACTGTTGGAGTGTGCCCCTGGTTATCTGTACATTTTAAATAAAACGAATTGGTTAATAGATACTTAAGTATATTTAGAACCAAATACTTTTTCTCAAGTTTATTTTACTGTGTGACTTTTACTTTTACATCTTTCCACATCTGTACTTTCACTCGTATGACAATTATGTACTTTTTCCACCATCTGGTTTGGATCATAGTTTTTTTTTGAAGCGTGTCCACACAATATAACGATTGATACCCTATTCCTTGGAACGGGGGGGGAGTCACTGTATGAATACAGGCACTAAGCTGTGTTGTGTCACTACTGAGGAATATTGAACTTATGTTCTCTTTCACTTCTGCAGGGATGAGAGAGAGAGAGAGACATATATTGTATTGGCTGGGATGAGTGAAATCACTCTCTAAGATCCAGTAAAACTGTTCAGGGTAAGGTACTGCTTGGTCTGGTCTTGTTTCCCTCAAGACCTCAGTAGCTCATGTATAATATAAGCTCTCCACCATCCCCAGCATCTCTGTCATCACACATTCTGTAAGATGCTTGACAAGACTCCAGATTAATAAAACAAAATCCTTCTACCAAGTTCACTTTTGGATCTCTCTTGCTTTAATGCTTCACCTATGTTTTTCATGATTTCTACAGTAACTTAAAGTCGTAGAGCATCTCTCTGTCTCTGTCTCTGTCTCTCTCTCTGTCTCTTCTGTCTCTGTCTCTCTCTCTCTTCTGTCTCTGTCTGTCTCTCTCTGTCTCTCTCTCTCTCTCTGTCTGTCTCTGTCTCTCTCTCTCTGTCTGTCTCTCTCTGTCTCTTCTGTCTCTGTCTCTTCTGTCTCTGTCTCTCTCTCTCTCTCTGCTGTCTGTCTCTTTCTTTGACTACTCCAGGATGTTGAGGAGAGACGGGGTGAGGACATCTAAACGGTGTCTTAAATGCCACCTTTATGAAATAGGGTTCCATTTGAGAGAGGCCTTAGTGAGCCACAGGGTTTTGGTCAATATATCTCCTCCCCTCCGTTCAATATTGTGTGACCTGACGATTTGATGTGTGCTGATGAAGTATGATCACCTTAGCAACGTATTGGTTCCAGATCCTGCCAACAGGCAATAACCCTGCACGGATAGCTGGTTATGTTAGTGCTTCCAAAAACATGATAAAAACATGAAGATGCTGCTGGACTCGTCAAGGGCTTTGGGCTACATCAAAGACCATCAAAACACCTGCATTGTTTACAAAAAGAAAACTGGCAACCAACCAATTACAGACTACAACCTTCTAACAGAAAATAAACACTGTGCATATTTGTAGGGTGTCCAATCAAACATGCATCTTTTGACCAATGGGTAATATGTTAATTGTGTAGATAATCCTCTAAGAAAAAGAAATGGTCTCAACCTATTGGAGTTTTTACCTTTGTAGGATGCCCAGAATTCGGTTGACTAAATCAATGGAGGCCAGGGGAAAGAAGGTGTCAAAAATCTGGAAAATAGCATCACGTCATCTGAGAGCTGTGGCTACCTAACAAGGCTCACATTTGAACTCGTTATCTTTCTTCTCAAATCCAGAGGACATGAAACAATATGGAGGTAAGACCAATATTGATTTTGAGACACGACATTTAGTATTAAACAACTTTTCAGATGACTACCACTCTGTCAAAAGAGCTCAGGGCTTCTTATCGGGTGTATTAGGTGATTAAATATGACTCTTTAAAAAAATATATATATATATAATGCTAATGATAAGTTAGAGACCCCACTGAACGATTCAGAACATGAAGAATCATATTTGTCTTGGTAAAATGTATTTTCTAACATAAGGAAGGGCCATTTTATCTTCCTCCCTGGGTAGAGTGGGTGGACACCCTGCATCCTATTCCTTACCATTCCAAAACACAATTGGCTCCATTGGCAGATGTACACAGTGAATACAGGCCCAGTGCTCTGTGGTAGTAAAGGAATCTGACTAGATCAGATTTACACAGTGAATACAGGCCCAGCGCTCTGTGGTAGTAAAGGAATCTGACTAGATCAGATTTACACAGTGAATACAGGCCCAGCGCTTTGCGGTAGTGAAGGGGACCTGGCTAGATCAGATTTACACAGTGAATACAGGCCAGCTAATGAGTAGTGAGGTTTCACCCTGTAACCCCTATTGACCTCCTTATTTATTTATGGTCTAACACTGATGCTGTCTGTACAGACCTTGGTTCAAATACTATTCGGAATCTATCATTGAGCGTTAGTTCTAGCCTGCTTGGAATACAGTTGTGGGACGATTGTATTGGCTCATTAGGAGAGGCAAGCTCAATCAAGCACAGGTAAAGTTTTTGACATGATTTCAAATAGTATTTGAACCCACCATGTCTATGTTTGCTGCCACGCTTTAGTGGGTACGAGCGTCTGAACAATGTGATATTATATATATATATATATATATATATATATATATATATATATATATATACTAGCTGGGTTATTTGATAGTCACTTCGAGAAAATAGCCTAGAATGGTGTTTCACAACACAACTACACAACTACACGCCCAATCAATATCATGTCCATCAAGTCATCAATTACCCCAAACGAAGGCATGTCACCCCCAGGGATATGACCAGTGGACCTCTGACAGTCCTGTTTTTTGTTTGTTTTTGTTACTAATAACTGAGAAGCCTGAGTACAGAGGAACATCTCTGGACCTAATATTAGACCCTATTGTATGGGCCTATAAGTACTGTAGTACTATATGGATCTATTAGTACTGTAGTACTGAATGGATCTATAAGTACTGTAGTACTGTAGTACTGTATGGATCTATAAGTGCTGTAGTACTGTCGTACTGTATGGATCTATAAGTGCTGTAGTACTGTATGGATCTATAAGTGCTGTAGTACTGTAGTACTGTATGGATCTATAAGTAATGTAGTACTGTATGGATCTATAAGTGCTGTAGTACTGTATGGATCTATAAGTACTGTAGTACTGTAGTACTGAATGGATCTATAAGTACTGTAGTACTGTAGTACTGTATGGATCTATAAGTGCTGTAGTACTGTAGTACTGTATGGAGCTATAAGTAATGTAGTACTGTATGGATCTATAAGGACTGTAGTACTGTAGTACTGTATGGATCTATAAGGACTGTAGTACTGTGGTACTGTATGGATCTATAAGGACTGTAGTACTGTAGTACTGTATGGATCTATAAGGACTGTAGTACTGTGGTACTGTATGGATCTATAAGGACTGTAGTACTGTAGTACTGTATGGATCTATAAGGACTGTAGTACTGTGGTACTGTATGGATCTATAAGGACTGTAGTACTGTAGTACTGTATGGATCTATAAGTGCTGTAGTACCGTAGTACTGTATGGATCTATAAGTACTGTAGTACTGTATTGATCTATAAGGACTGTAGTACTGTGGTACTGTATGGATCTATAAGGACTGTAGTACTGTATGGATCTATAAGGACTGTAGTACTGTAGTACTGTATGGATCTATAAGGACTGTAGTACTGTAGTACTGTATGGATCTATAAGGACTGTAGTACCGTAGTACTGTATGGATCTATAAGTACTGTAGTACTGTAGTAATGTATGGATCTATAAGGACTGTAGTACTGTAGTACTGTATGGATCTATAAGTACTGTAGTACTGTATGGATCTATAAGATCTATAAGTACTGTAGTACTGTAGTACTGTAGTACTGTATGGATCTATAAGTACTGTAATACTGTAGTACTGTATGGATCTATAAGTGCTGTAGTACTGTAGTACCATAGTCCTGTATGGATCTATAAGTACTGTAGTACTGTAGTACCATAGTCCTGTATGGATCTATAAGTACTGTAGTGCTGTAGTACTGTATGGATCTATAAGTACTGTAGTACTGTATGGATCTATAAGTACTGTAGTACTGTAGTACTGTATGGATCTATAAGTGCTGTAGTACTGTAGTACTGTATGGATCTATAAGGACTGTAGTACTGTAGTACTGTATGGATCTATAAGTGCTGTAGTACTGTAGTACTGTATGGATCTATAAGGACTGTAGTACTGTAGTACTGTAGTACTGTATGGATCTATAAGGACTGTAGTACTGTAGTACTGTATGGATCTATAAGTGCTGTAGTACTGTAGTACTGTATGGATCTATAAGTGCTGTAGTACTGTAGTACTGTATGGATCTATAAGTACTGTAGTACTGTAGTACTGTATGGATCTATAAGTGCTGTAGTACTGTATGGATCTATAAGTACTGTAGTACTGTATGGATCTATAAGTACTGTAGTACTGTATGGATCTATAAGTACTGTAGTACTGTATGGATCTATAAGTGCTGTAGTACTGTAGTACTGTATGGATCTATAAGGACTGTAGTACTGTAGTACTGTATGGATCTATAAGGACTGTAGTACTGTAGTACTGTATGGATCTATAAGTACTGTAGTACTGTAGTACTGTATGGATCTATAAGGACTGTAGTACTGTAGTACTGTGTGGATCTATAAGTACTGTAGTACTGTATGGATCTATAAGTACTGTAGTACTGTAGTACTGTATGGATCTATAAGGACTGTAGTACTGTAGTACTGTATGGATCTATAAGCACTGTAGTACTGTAGTACTGTATGGATCTATAAGTACTGTAGTACTGTATGGATCTATAAGGACTGTAGTACTGTATGGATCTATAAGGACTGTAGTACTGTAGTACTGTATGGAGCTATAAGTAATGTAGTACTGTATGGATCTATAAGGACTGTAGTACTGTAGTACTGTATGGATCTATAAGGACTGTAGTACTGTGGTACTGTATGGATCTATAAGGACTGTAGTACTGTAGTACTGTATGGATCTATAAGGACTGTAGTACTGTGGTACTGTATGGATCTATAAGGACTGTAGTACTGTAGTACTGTATGGATCTATAAGGACTGTAGTACTGTGGTACTGTATGGATCTATAAGGACTGTAGTACTGTAGTACTGTATGGATCTATAAGTGCTGTAGTACCGTAGTACTGTATGGATCTATAAGTACTGTAGTACTGTATTGATCTATAAGGACTGTAGTACTGTGGTACTGTATGGATCTATAAGGACTGTAGTACTGTATGGATCTATAAGGACTGTAGTACTGTAGTACTGTATGGATCTATAAGGACTGTAGTACTGTAGTACTGTATGGATCTATAAGGACTGTAGTACCGTAGTACTGTATGGATCTATAAGTACTGTAGTACTGTAGTAATGTATGGATCTATAAGGACTGTAGTACTGTAGTACTGTATGGATCTATAAGTACTGTAGTACTGTATGGATCTATAAGATCTATAAGTACTGTAGTACTGTAGTACTGTAGTACTGTATGGATCTATAAGTACTGTAATACTGTAGTACTGTATGGATCTATAAGTGCTGTAGTACTGTAGTACCATAGTCCTGTATGGATCTATAAGTACTGTAGTACTGTAGTACCATAGTCCTGTATGGATCTATAAGTACTGTAGTGCTGTAGTACTGTATGGATCTATAAGTACTGTAGTACTGTATGGATCTATAAGTACTGTAGTACTGTATGGATCTATAAGTGCTGTAGTACTGTAGTACTGTATGGATCTATAAGGACTGTAGTACTGTAGTACTGTATGGATCTATAAGTGCTGTAGTACTGTAGTACTGTATGGATCTATAAGGACTGTAGTACTGTAGTACTGTAGTACTGTATGGATCTATAAGGACTGTAGTACTGTAGTACTGTATGGATCTATAAGTGCTGTAGTACTGTAGTACTGTATGGATCTATAAGTGCTGTAGTACTGTAGTACTGTATGGATCTATAAGTACTGTAGTACTGTAGTACTGTATGGATCTATAAGTGCTGTAGTACTGTATGGATCTATAAGTACTGTAGTACTGTATGGATCTATAAGTACTGTAGTACTGTATGGATCTATAAGTACTGTAGTACTGTATGGATCTATAAGTGCTGTAGTACTGTAGTACTGTATGGATCTATAAGGACTGTAGTACTGTAGTACTGTATGGATCTATAAGGACTGTAGTACTGTAGTACTGTATGGATCTATAAGTACTGTAGTACTGTAGTACTGTATGGATCTATAAGGACTGTAGTACTGTAGTACTGTGTGGATCTATAAGTACTGTAGTACTGTATGGATCTATAAGTACTGTAGTACTGTAGTACTGTATGGATCTATAAGGACTGTAGTACTGTAGTACTGTATGGATCTATAAGCACTGTAGTACTGTAGTACTGTATGGATCTATAAGTACTGTAGTACTGTATGGATCTATAAGGACTGTAGTACTGTATGGATCTATAAGGACTGTAGTACTGTATGGATCTATAAGGACTGTAGTACTGTATGGATCTATAAGGACTGTAGTACTGTATGGATCTATAAGGACTGACAGTCCATACAAATGGCAGTAACACCCATTAAATGTTTGAAAGATGCTGTTTTTTTAAGGAGATGTGCTATCAGTCTTGAGTCATACTCAAAACGTTGAATCAACGTTGTTTCAATGGAATGACATTGAACCAATGTGGAATAGAAATAGAATTGATGTAAATACAGAACTAATGCACTATATTTCCACTATCATGTTGTTTTAATGTTGTAGATAGACATGGTGTATTCAAGACCTGGTTTGATTTTCCATTTACCATTCATTTCAGACCGTTCTATCTACTGACAATGCACAAATACGTATCGTCCTCCTCAGGGCACAACTACCTTAATAACTTTTTTATTGCAGTGGGCTAAATCAGGATCACACAGAAGTGTTTCATGGTAGTATTAAACAAATCTACTTTGAAACAAAAGTATACACCTCACACACATGTTGGTGGGCTGAAGACACCTGAACCATGTCAGATAAAGTTGAAATGTATTACATGTTGAGTTTGCATCCCAATATTACACTTTATATACATCACAGAAGACTCACATATAACAAAACAGTTTGACATAGAAACACCAGATTTTCGTAGTAAAAAAATAAGTTATAATTAATCATGAAATAATCAGACTATAATCATAAAAATATGAATAACGTTTCACCCATGAGGCCAAAGTGTCACGTTCTGTCCATCGTTCATATGTGTTTTCCTTGTTTTAGTGTTGGTCAGGACGTGAGCTGGGTGGGCATTCTATGTTGTGTGTCTGGTTTGTCTATTTCTATGTTTGGCCTGATATGGTTCTCAATCAGAGGCAGGTGTTAGTCATTGTCTCTGATTGGGAACCATATTTAGGTAGCCTGTTTTGTGTTGGGTTTTGTGGGTGATTGTTCCTGTCTCTGTGTTTGCACCAGATAGGACTGTTTAGGTTTTCACTTTTCTTGTTTTGTATAGTCTGTTCATGTATAGTCGTCTTTATTAAAAACATGAATAACCACCACGCTGCATTTTGGTCCGCCTCTCTTTCACCAGAAGAAAACCCTTACACAAAGAGGGAGCTTTTGGTCATTGGCTGCATGAAAGGGCTACAACACAGTCTGGGCTTTGAAAAAAACAAACAAAATGGCAGCACCACCACTTGACAGATTTAACACCTGTTCTCAGGTCCTTCCTCTGTAATCCTCCTGCCAGAGAGAGCTCTGTAATTATACACAAGATCTGAAGTTTTATTCAATGTCATAAAACCACCAGAAACACCAGAGAGGGTTTGGTTGTTTGGTTGTTTTGTTTTGGTTGTTTTGGTTGTTTTGGTTGTTTGGTGTTTTGGTTGTTTTTGTTGTTTTGTTGTTTGGTTGTTTTGTTTGTTTGGTTGTTGTTGGAGCGAACCATTGAGAGAGCTGAGCATTACATAGGTCTGGTTGCAAGGCTGAAATAGCAAGGACATGCACGTTAAGAGAAGATGACACCTAGGCCTCATGACACCCAGGCTATACTCTATTTTTGAAAGAATACATTAACCAATACCATACGTGCATTCATGACAGCTGAACGTGCTATGGTCAGCAGAATACAGGAAGAAAGATGTAGGAAAGATAGCTGATGACTAACACGTAAAACATAAGCATGCAATACATACATTATTTTTAGAACATGGAAAGAGTTCTGCCATCGTTGGAACCAAAAGCAGATATGAGCGTTAGTGGGCGTAAACAAGCAAAGAATTCAGAATAGGAATTTAATGGTGGTAGACGAACTAAGGGGGAGTAAATTTATTTACATATGTGATGTACACAAATACTATGTATATATAAAAGCAGAGCCCGTGCTAAGAAGGGGCGGCTGTTCCGTGGACCAGCACGGCTCTTAATAACTTGTATTAAAGTCTACATTGAATTCACAAAGTTCTTCTGAGAGTATTATATTTCTGAAACAATTATCCACAACATTGTTTGGTTGCTTGGTTGTTTTGGTTGTTTTGTGTTTTGGTTGTTTTGTTGTTTGGTTGTTTTGTTGTTTTGGTTGTTTTGGTTGTTTTGGTTGTTTGGTTGTTTTGGTTGTTTCGGTTGTTTGGTTGTTTCGGTTGTTTTGGTTGTTTTGGTTGTTTTGGTTGTTTTGGTTGTTTCGGTTGTTTGGTTGTTTTGGTTGTTTCGGTTGTTTGGTTGTTTCGGTTGTTTTGGTTGTTTTGGTTGTTTTGGTTGTTTCGGTTGTTTGGTTATTTTGTTGTTTGGTTGTTTTGTTGTTTTGTTGTTTGAGATGGACTTTCCATTCACCACTGTTCTAAACACCATATTTAACCTCAGGTTCGTCCCCTGTTATCCTGCTACAGCACCAGATAATTAACATTAATTCACATGACCTATAATTAAGCAATAATGCCAGAGGAGGTGTGGTATATGGCCATTATACCATGGCTTAGGGCTGTTCTTAACATGACACAAGTCTGGAGTGCCTGGATTTTTTTATTTTTTTATTTTATTTTCACCTTTATTTAACCAGGTAGGCTAGTTGAGAACAAGTTCTCATTTGCAACTGCGACCTGGCCAAGATAAAGCATAGCAGTGTGAGCAGACAACAAAGAGTTACACATGGAGTAAACAATTAACAAGTCAATAACACAGTAGAAACCAAAGGGGGAGTCTATATACAATGTGTGCAAAAGGCATGAGGAGGTAGGCAAATAATTACAATTTTGCAGTGTGATGAATGATCAGATGGTCATGTACAGGAGATATTGGTGTGCAAAAGAGCAGAAAAGTAAATAAATAAAAACAGTATGGGGATGAGGTAGGTGAAAAAGGGTGGGCTATTTACCAATAGACTATGTACAGCTGCAGCGATCGGTTAGCTGCTCAGATAGCTGATGTTTGAAGTTGGTGAGGGAGATAAAAGTCTCCAACTTCAGCGATTTTTGCAATTCGTTCCAGTCACAGGCAGCAGAGTACTGGAACGAAAGGCGTCCAAATGAGGTGTTGGCTTTAGGGATGATCAGTGAGATACACCTGCTGGAGCGCGTGCTACGGATGGGTGTTGCCATCGTGACCAGTGAGCTGAGATAAGGCGGAGCTTTACCTAGCATGGACTTGTAGATGACCTGGAGCCAGTGGGTCTGGCGACGAATATGTAGCGAGGGCCAGCCGACTAGAGCATACAAGTCGCAGTGGTGGGTGGTATAAGGTGCTTTAGTGACGAAACGGATGGCACTGTGATAGACTGCATCCAGTTTGCTGAGTAGAGTGTTGGAAGCCATTTTGTAGATGACATCGCCGAAGTCGAGGATCGGTAGGATAGTCAGTTTTACTAGGGTAAGCTTGGCGGCGTGAGTGAAGGAGGCTTTGTTGCGGAATAGAAAGCCGACTCTTGATTTGATTTTCGATTGGAGATGTTTGATATGAGTCTGGAAGGAGATTTTGCAGTCTAGCCAGACACCTAGGTACTTATAGACGTCCACATATTCTAGGTCGGAACCATCCAGGGTGGTGATGCTAGTCGGGCATGCGGGTGCAGGCAGCGACCGGTTGAAAAGCATGCATTTGGTTTTACTAGCGTTTAAGAGCAGTTGGAGGCCACGGAAGGAGTGTTGTATGGCATTGAAGCTTGTTTGGAGGTTAGATAGCACAGTGTCCAAAGACGGGCCGAAGGTATATAGAATGGTGTCGTCTGCGTAGAGGTGGATCAGGGAATCGCCCGCAGCAAGAGCAACATCATTGATATACACAGAGAAAAGAGTCGGCCCGAGAATTGAACCCTGTGGCACCCCCATAGAGACTGCCAGAGGACCAGACAGCATGCCCTCCGATTTGACGCACTGAACTCTGTCTGCAAAGTAATTGGTGAACCAGGCAAGGCAGTCATCCGAAAAACCGAGGCTCCTGAGTCTGCCGATAAGAATATGGTGATTGACAGAGTCGAAAGCCTTGGCAAGGTCGATGAAGACGGCTGCACAGTACTGTCTTTTATCGATGGCGGTTATGATATCGTTGAGTACCTTGAGTGTGGCTGAGGTGCACCCATGACCGGCTCGGAAACCAGATTGCACAGCGGAGAAGGTGCGGTGGGATTCGAGATGGTCAGTGACCTGTTTGTTGACTTGGCTTTCGAAGACCTTAGATAGGCAGGGCAGGATGGATATAGGTCTGTAACAGTTTGGGTCCAGGGTGTCTCCCCCTTTGAAGAGGGGGATGACTGCGGCAGCTTTCCAATCCTTGGGGATCTCAGACGATATGAAAGAGAGGTTGAACAGGCTGGTAATAGGGGTTGCGACAATGGTGGCAGATAGTTTCAGAAATAGAGGGTCCAGATTGTCAAGCCCAGCTGATTTGTATGGGTCCAGGTTTTGCAGCTCTTTCAGAACATCTGCTATCTGGATTTGGTTAAAGGAGAACCTGGAGAGGCTTGGGCGAGGAGCTGCGGGGGGGGCGGAGCTGTTGGCCGAGGTTGAAGTAGCCAGGCGGAAGGCATGGCCAGCCGTTGAGAAATGCTTATTGAAGTTTTCGATAATCATGGATTTATCAGTGGTGACCGTGTTACCTATCCTCAGTGCAGTGGGCAGCTGGGAGGAGGTGCTCTTGTTCTCCATGGACTTCACGGTGTCCCAGAACTTTTTGGAGTTGGAGCTACAGGATGCAAACTTCTGCCTGAAGAAGCTGGCCTTAGCTTTCCTGACTGACTGCGTGTATTGATACAGCCCTTAGCTGTGGTATATGGGCCATATACCACAAACACCCGAGGTGCCTTATTGCTATTATAAATTGGTTGCCAAATAGTCTTTTTTTGTCATACTAATGGTATACGGTCTGATATACGACAGCTTTCAGCCAATCAGCATTCAGGGCTCGGCCCACCTAGTTCTATAATGACACATTAACACTGCTCTCACGTCTATAGAACAGAACTGTTTATTTTAAGCTTTGCTAACAGCCGGGAATCTGAAAATCTGTTTCACCTGATCTGTTTCACCTGTCTTTGTGATTGCCTCCACCCCCCTCCAGGTGTCACCCATTTTCCCCATTATTCTCTGTGTATTTATACCTGTCTTCTCTGTTTGTCTGTTGCCAGTTCGCAAGACTCAACGCATGCTTGTCCCCAGTCTCTCTTTTCTCATCCTCCTGGTTTTTACCCTTGCCTGTCCTGACCCTGAACCTGAGCCCACCTGCCTGACCACTCTGCCTGACCCTGAGCCCGCCTACCTGACCATGAGCCTGCCTGCCTGACCCTGAGCCCGCCTGCCTGACCACTCTGCCTGACCTGAGCCTACCTGCAGTCCTATACCTTTGCCCCTGTTGCTGTAATTAACATTGTTACTTTGACACGGTCTGCATCTGGGTCTTACCTTCATACCTGATACAATCTGTAGAAACTATGAGAATAGAAAGGTTCAGAACTTTTGTGAAACATCACAGCAAAGGTGAGAAAGTTGTGGGAAGGTTGTATGCAAAATAACCATAGGACAACCAATGTATGGTTCTCAGAATGTTATGTGCTAGCTGGGATGGTATTGTGTTTGATTTCTTCTTGTTTTCTGTTGAGACGCAGCATTATGAATGATAGATCAATGACCGCTAAATAAGTTCTAAAATGTTGCGTGTGATTCCTTAGCAACCAATCATCATATCCCCTGATAGTATAGACCTGACAGTCTGGATAGTATGGACCTGACAGTCTGGATAGTACTGGCCTGACAGTCTGGATAGTATGGACCTGACAGTCTGGATAGTATGGACCTGACAGTCAAGATAGAATGTACCTGACAGTCTGGATAGTACTGGCCTGACAGTCTGGATAGTATGGACCTGACAGTCTGGATAGTATGGACCTGACAGTCTGGATAGTATGGACCTGACAGTCTGGATAGTATGGACCTGACAGTCTGGATAGTACTGGCCTGACAGTCTGGATAGTATGGACCTGACAGTCTGGATAGTATGGACCTGACAGTCAAGATAGAATGTACCTGACAGTCTGGATGGTATGGACCTGACAGTCTGGATATTACTGACCTGACAGTCTGGATAGTATGGACCTGACAATCTGGATAGTACTGAAATTACAGTCTGGATAGTATGGACCTGACAGTCTGGATAGTATGGACCTGACAGTCTGGATAGTACTGAAATTACAGTCTGGATACTATGGACCTGACAGTCTGGATAGTACTGACCTGACAGTCTGGATGGTACTGACCTGACAGTCTGGATATTACTGACCTGACAGTCTGGATGGGACTGACCTGACAGTCTGGATATTACTGACCTGACAGTCTGGATAGTACTGACCTGACAGACCGGATAGGAGGGACCTGACAGTCTGGATAGTACTGACCTGACAGTCTAGATGGTACTGACCTGACAGTCTGGATAGTACTGACCTGACAGTCTGGATGGGACTGACCTGACAGTCTGGATATTACTAACCTGAAAGTCTGGATGGTACTGACCTGACAGTCTGGATATTACTGACCTGACAGTCTGGATATTACTGACCTGACAGTCTGGATAGTACTGACCTGACAGTCGGGATATTACTGACCTGACAGTCTGGATAGTACTGACCTGACAGTCTGGATAGTACTGACCTGACAGTCTGGATAGTACTGACCTGACAGTCTGGATAGTACTGACCTGACAGTCTGGATATTACTGACCTGACAGTTTGGATACTATGGAGCTGACAGTCTGGATAGTATGGACCTGACAGTCTGGATAGTACTGAAATGACAGTCTGGATAGTATGGACCTGACAGTCTCGATAGTATGGACCTGACAGTATGGATGGTACTGACCTGACAGTCTGGATATTACTGACCTGACAGTCTGGATAGTATGGACCTGACATTCTGGATAGTACTGAAATGACAGTCTGGATAGTATGGACCTGACAGTCTCGATAGTATGGACCTGACAGTCTGGATGGTACTGACCTGACAGTCTGGATATTACTGACCTGACAGTCTGGATGGTACTGACCTGACAGTCTGGATATTACTGACCTGACAGTCTGGATAGTACTGACCTGACAGTCTGGATATTACTGACCTGACAGTCTGGATAGTATGGAGCTGACAGTCTGGATAGTATGGACCTGACAGTCTGGATAGTACTGAAATGACATTCTGGATAGTATGGACCTGACAGTCTGGATAGTATGGACCTGACAGTCTGGATAGTATGGACCTGACAGTCTGGAGAGTACTGACCTGAGAGTCTGGATTGTACTGACCTGACAGTCTGGATATTACTGACCTGACAGTCTGGATGGTACTGACCTGACAGTCTGGATATTACTGACCTGACAGTTTGTACGGTACTGACATGACAGTCTGGATAGTAGGGACCTGACAGTCTGGATAGTACTGACCTGACAGTCTAGATGGTACTGAACTGACAGTCTGGATAGTACTGACCTGACATTCTAGATGGTACTGACCTGACAGTCTGGATATTATGGACCTGACAGTCTGGATATTATGGACCTGACAGTCTGGATAGTATGGACCTGACAGTCTGGATGGTATGGACCTGACAGTCTGGATATTAGTGACCTGACAGTCTGGATAGTACTGACCTGACAGTCTGGATGGTACTGACCTGACAGTCTGGATAGTACTGACCTGACAGTCTGGATAGTATGGACCTGACAGTCTGGATGGTACTGACCTGACAGTCTGGATATTACTGACCTGACAGTCTGGATGGTACTGACCTGACAGTCTGGATATTACTGACCTGACAGTCTGGATAGTACTGACCTGACAGTCTGGATAGTACTGACCTGACAGTCTGGATAGTATGGAGCTGACAGTCTGGATAGTATGGACCTGACAGTCTGGATATTACTGACCTGACAGTCTGGATAGTACTGACCTGACAGTCTGGATATTACTGACCTGACAGTCTGGATAGTATGGAGCTGACAGTCTGGATAGTATGGACCTGACAGTCTGGATAGTACTGAAATGACATTCTGGATAGTATGGACCTGACAGTCTGGATAGTATGGACCTGACAGTCTGGATAGTATGGACCTGACAGTCTGGATAGTATGGACCTGACAGTCTGGAGAGTACTGACCTGAGAGTCTGGATTGTACTGACCTGACAGTCTGGATATTACTGACCTGACAGTCTGGATGGTACTGACCTGACAGTCTGGATATTACTGACCTGACAGTTTGTACGGTACTGACATGACAGTCTGGATAGTAGGGACCTGACAGTCTGGATAGTACTGACCTGACAGTCTAGATGGTACTGAACTGACAGTCTGGATAGTACTGACCTGACATTCTAGATGGTACTGACCTGACAGTCTGGATAGTATGGACCTGACAGTCTGGATAGTACTGGCCTGACAGTCTGGATAGTATGGACCTGACAGTCTGGATAGTATGGACCTGACAGTCAAGATAGAATGTACCTGACAGTCTGGATAGTACTGGCCTGACAGTCTGGATAGTATGGACCTGACAGTCTGGATAGTATGGACCTGACAGTCTGGATAGTATGGACCTGACAGTCTGGATAGTATGGACCTGACAGTCTGGATAGTACTGGCCTGACAGTCTGGATAGTATGGACCTGACAGTCTGGATAGTATGGACCTGACAGTCAAGATAGAATGTACCTGACAGTCTGGATGGTATGGACCTGACAGTCTGGATATTACTGACCTGACAGTCTGGATAGTATGGACCTGACAATCTGGATAGTACTGAAATTACAGTCTGGATAGTATGGACCTGACAGTCTGGATAGTATGGACCTGACAGTCTGGATAGTACTGAAATTACAGTCTGGATACTATGGACCTGACAGTCTGGATAGTACTGACCTGACAGTCTGGATGGTACTGACCTGACAGTCTGGATATTACTGACCTGACAGTCTGGATGGGACTGACCTGACAGTCTGGATATTACTGACCTGACAGTCTGGATAGTACTGACCTGACAGACCGGATAGGAGGGACCTGACAGTCTGGATAGTACTGACCTGACAGTCTAGATGGTACTGACCTGACAGTCTGGATAGTACTGACCTGACAGTCTGGATGGGACTGACCTGACAGTCTGGATATTACTAACCTGAAAGTCTGGATGGTACTGACCTGACAGTCTGGATATTACTGACCTGACAGTCTGGATAGTACTGACCTGACAGTCGGGATATTACTGACCTGACAGTCTTGATATTACTGACCTGACAGTCTGGATAGTACTGACCTGACAGTCTGGATAGTACTGACCTGACAGTCTGGATAGTACTGACCTGACAGTCTGGATAGTACTGACCTGACAGTCTGGATATTACTGACCTGACAGTTTGGATACTATGGAGCTGACAGTCTGGATAGTATGGACCTGACAGTCTGGATAGTACTGAAATGACAGTCTGGATAGTATGGACCTGACAGTCTGGATAGTATGGACCTGACATTCTGGATAGTACTGAAATGACAGTCTGGATAGTATGGACCTGACAGTCTCGATAGTATGGACCTGACAGTCTGGATGGTACTGACCTGACAGTCTGGATATTACTGACCTGACAGTCTGGATGGTACTGACCTGACAGTCTGGATATTACTGACCTGACAGTCTGGATAGTACTGACCTGACAGTCTAGATGGTACTGAACTGACAGTCTGGATAGTACTGACCTGACATTCTAGATGGTACTGACCTGACAGTCTGGATATTATGGACCTGACAGTCTGGATATTATGGACCTGACAGTCTGGATAGTATGGACCTGACAGTCTGGATGGTATGGACCTGACAGTCTGGATGGTATGGACCTGACAGTCTGGATAGTACTGACCTGACAGTCTGGATGGTACTGACCTGACAGTCTGGATAGTACTGACCTGACAGTCTGGATAGTATGGACCTGACAGTCTGGATGGTACTGACCTGACAGTCTGGATATTACTGACCTGACAGTCTGGATGGTACTGACCTGACAGTCTGGATATTACTGACCTGACAGTCTGGATAGTACTGACCTGACAGTCTGGATAGTACTGACCTGACAGTCTGGATAGTATGGAGCTGACAGTCTGGATAGTATGGACCTGACAGTCTGGATATTACTGACCTGACAGTCTGGATAGTACTGACCTGACAGTCTGGATATTACTGACCTGACAGTCTGGATAGTATGGAGCTGACAGTCTGGATAGTATGGACCTGACAGTCTGGATAGTACTGAAATGACATTCTGGATAGTATGGACCTGACAGTCTGGATAGTATGGACCTGACAGTCTGGATAGTATGGACCTGACAGTCTGGAGAGTACTGACCTGAGAGTCTGGATTGTACTGACCTGACAGTCTGGATATTACTGACCTGACAGTCTGGATGGTACTGACATGACAGTCTGGATATTACTGACCTGACAGTTTGTACGGTACTGACATGACAGTCTGGATAGTAGGGACCTGACAGTCTGGATAGTACTGACCTGACAGTCTAGATGGTACTGAACTGACAGTCTGGATAGTACTGACCTGACATTCTAGATGGTACTGACCTGACAGTCTGGATATTATGGACCTGACAGTCTGGATATTATGGACCTGACAGTCTGGATAGTATGGACCTGACAGTCTGGATGGTATGGACCTGACAGTCTGGATATTAGTGACCTGACAGTCTGGATATTACTGACCTGACAGTTTGGATACTATGGAGCTGACAGTCTGGATAGTATGGACCTGACAGTCTGGATAGTACTGAAATGACAGTCTGGATAGTATGGACCTGACAGTCTGGAGAGTACTGACCTGAGAGTCTGGATTGTACTGACCTGACAGTCTGGATATTACTGACCTGACAGTCTGGATGGTACTGACCTGACAGTCTGGATATTACTGACCTGACAGTTTGTACGGTACTGACATGACAGTCTGGATAGTAGGGACCTGACAGTCTGGATAGTACTGACCTGACAGTCTAGATGGTACTGAACTGACAGTCTGGATAGTACTGACCTGACATTCTAGATGGTACTGACCTGACAGTCTGGATATTATGGACCTGACAGTCTGGATATTATGGACCTGACAGTCTGGATAGTATGGACCTGACAGTCTGGATGGTATGGACCTGACAGTCTGGATATTAGTGACCTGACAGTCTGGATAGTACTGACCTGACAGTCTGGATGGTACTGACCTGACAGTCTGGATAGTACTGACCTGACAGTCTGGATAGTATGGACC
This sequence comes from Oncorhynchus kisutch, assembly GCF_002021735.2. Taxonomy (NCBI): domain Eukaryota; kingdom Metazoa; phylum Chordata; class Actinopteri; order Salmoniformes; family Salmonidae; genus Oncorhynchus; species Oncorhynchus kisutch. The sequence continues at coordinate 46,280,237 of NC_034196.2, read as the reverse complement.
TGACAGTCTGGATGGTACTGACCTGACAGTCTGGATATTACTGACCTGACAGTCTGGATGGTACTGACCTGACAGTCTGGATATTACTGACCTGACAGTCTGGATAGTACTGACCTGACAGTCTGGATATTACTGACCTGACAGTCTGGATAGTATGGAGCTGACAGTCTGGATAGTATGGACCTGACAGTCTGGATGGTACTGACCTGACAGTCTGGATATTACTGACCTGACAGTTTGTACGGTACTGACATGACAGTCTGGATAGTAGGGACCTGACAGTCTGGATAGTACTGACCTGACAGTCTAGATGGTACTGAACTGACAGTCTGGATAGTACTGACCTGACATTCTAGATGGTACTGACCTGACAGTCTGGATATTATGGACCTGACAGTCTGGATATTATGGACCTGACAGTCTGGATAGTATGGACCTGACAGTCTGGATGGTATGGACCTGACAGTCTGGATATTAGTGACCTGACAGTCTGGATAGTACTGACCTGACAGTCTGGATGGTACTGACCTGACAGTCTGGATAGTACTGACCTGACAGTCTGGATAGTATGGACCTGACAGTCTGGATGGTACTGACCTGACAGTCTGGATATTACTGACCTGACAGTCTGGATGGTACTGACCTGACAGTCTGGATATTACTGACCTGACAGTCTGGATAGTACTGACCTGACAGTCTGGATATTACTGACCTGACAGTCTGGATAGTATGGAGCTGACAGTCTGGATAGTATGGACCTGACAGTCTGGATATTACTGACCTGACAGTCTGGATAGTACTGACCTGACAGTCTGGATATTACTGACCTGACAGTCTGGATAGTATGGAGCTGACAGTCTGGATAGTATGGACCTGACAGTCTGGATAGTACTGAAATGACATTCTGGATAGTATGGACCTGACAGTCTGGATAGTATGGACCTGACAGTCTGGATAGTATGGACCTGACAGTCTGGAGAGTACTGACCTGAGAGTCTGGATTGTACTGACCTGACAGTCTGGATATTACTGACCTGACAGTCTGGATGGTACTGACCTGACAGTCTGGATATTACTGACCTGACAGTTTGTACGGTACTGACATGACAGTCTGGATAGTAGGGACCTGACAGTCTGGATAGTACTGACCTGACAGTCTAGATGGTACTGAACTGACAGTCTGGATAGTACTGACCTGACATTCTAGATGGTACTGACCTGACAGTCTGGATATTATGGACCTGACAGTCTGGATATTATGGACCTGACAGTCTGGATAGTATGGACCTGACAGTCTGGATGGTATGGACCTGACAGTCTGGATATTAGTGACCTGACAGTCTGGATAGTACTGACCTGACAGTCTGGATGGTACTGACCTGACAGTCTGGATAGTACTGACCTGACAGTCTGGATAGTATGGACCAGACAGTCTGGATGGTACTGACCTGACAGTCTGGATATTACTGACCTGACAGTCTGGATGGTACTGACCTGACAGTCTGGATATTACTGACCTGACAGTCTGGATAGTACTGACCTGACAGTCTGGATATTACTGACCTGACAGTCTGGATAGTATGGAGCTGACAGTCTGGATAGTATGGACCTGACAGTCTGGATATTACTGACCTGACAGTCTGGATAGTACTGACCTGACAGTCTGGATATTACTGACCTGACAGTCTGGATAGTATGGAGCTGACAGTCTGGATAGTATGGACCTGACAGTCTGGATAGTACTGAAATGACATTCTGGATAGTATGGCCCTGACAGTCTGGATAGTATGGACCTGACAGTCTGGATAGTATGGACCTGACAGTCTGGAGAGTACTGACCTGAGAGTCTGGATTGTACTGACCTGACAGTCTGGATATTACTGACCTGACAGTCTGGATGGTACTGACCTGACAGTCTGGATATTACTGACCTGACAGTTTGTACGGTACTGACATGACAGTCTGGATAGTAGGGACCTGACAGTCTGGATAGTACTGACCTGACAGTCTAGATGGTATGGACCTGACAGTCTGGATATTAGTGACCTGACAGTCTGGATAGTACTGACCTGACAGTCTGGATGGTACTGACCTGACAGTCTGGATAGTATGGACCTGACAGTCTGGATGGTATGGACCTGACAGTCTGGATATTAGTGACCTGACAGTCTGGATAGTACTGACCTGACAGTCTGGATGGTACTGACCTGACAGTCTGGATAGTACTGACCTGACAGTCTGGATAGTATGGACCAGACAGTCTGGATGGTACTGACCTGACAGTCTGGATATTACTGACCTGACAGTCTGGATGGTACTGACCTGACAGTCTGGATATTACTGACCTGACAGTCTGGATAGTACTGACCTGACAGTCTGGATATTACTGACCTGACAGTCTGGATAGTATGGAGCTGACAGTCTGGATAGTATGGACCTGACAGTCTGGATATTACTGACCTGACAGTCTGGATAGTACTGACCTGACAGTCTGGATATTACTGACCTGACAGTCTGGATAGTATGGAGCTGACAGTCTGGATAGTATGGACCTGACAGTCTGGATAGTACTGAAATGACATTCTGGATAGTATGGCCCTGACAGTCTGGATAGTATGGACCTGACAGTCTGGATAGTATGGACCTGACAGTCTGGAGAGTACTGACCTGAGAGTCTGGATTGTACTGACCTGACAGTCTGGATATTACTGACCTGACAGTCTGGATGGTACTGACCTGACAGTCTGGATATTACTGACCTGACAGTTTGTACGGTACTGACATGACAGTCTGGATAGTAGGGACCTGACAGTCTGGATAGTACTGACCTGACAGTCTAGATGGTACTGAACTGACAGTCTGGATAGTACTGACCTGACATTCTAGATGGTACTGACCTGACAGTCTGGATATTATGGACCTGACAGTCTGGATATTATGGACCTGACAGTCTGGATAGTATGGACCTGACAGTCTGGATGGTATGGACCTGACAGTCTGGATATTAGTGACCTGACAGTCTGGATATTACTGACCTGACAGTTTGGATACTATGGAGCTGACAGTCTGGATAGTATGGACCTGACAGTCTGGATAGTACTGAAATGACAGTCTGGATAGTATGGACCTGACAGTCTCGATAGTATGGACCTGACAGTATGGATGGTACTGACCTGACAGTCTGGATATTACTGACCTGACAGTCTGGATAGTATGGACCTGACATTCTGGATAGTACTGAAATGACAGTCTGGATAGTATGGACCTGACAGTCTCGATAGTATGGACCTGACAGTCTGGATGGTACTGACCTGACAGTCTGGATACTACTGACCTGACAGTCTGGATGGTACTGACCTGACAGTCTGGATATTACTGACCTGACAGTCTGGATAGTACTGACCTGACAGTCTGGATATTACTGACCTGACAGTCTGGATAGTATGGAGCTGACAGTCTGGATAGTATGGACCTGACAGTCTGGATAGTACTGAAATGACATTCTGGATAGTATGGACCTGACAGTCTGGATAGTATGGACCTGACAGTCTGGATAGTATGGACCTGACAGTCTGGAGAGTACTGACCTGAGAGTCTGGATTGTACTGACCTGACAGTCTGGATATTACTGACCTGACAGTCTGGATGGTACTGACCTGACAGTCTGGATATTACTGACCTGACAGTTTGTACGGTACTGACATGACAGTCTGGATAGTAGGGACCTGACAGTCTGGATAGTACTGACCTGACAGTCTAGATGGTACTGAACTGACAGTCTGGATAGTACTGACCTGACATTCTAGATGGTACTGACCTGACAGTCTGGATATTATGGACCTGACAGTCTGGATATTATGGACCTGACAGTCTGGATAGTATGGACCTGACAGTCTGGATGGTATGGACCTGACAGTCTGGATATTAGTGACCTGACAGTCTGGATAGTACTGACCTGACAGTCTGGATGGTACTGACCTGACAGTCTGGATAGTACTGACCTGACAGTCTGGATAGTATGGACCTGACAGTCTGGATGGTACTGACCTGACAGTCTGGATATTACTGACCTGACAGTCTGGATGGTACTGACCTGACAGTCTGGATATTACTGACCTGACAGTCTGGATAGTACTGACCTGACAGTCTGGATATTACTGACCTGACAGTCTGGATAGTATGGAGCTGACAGTCTGGATAGTATGGAGCTGACAGTCTGGATATTACTGACCTGACAGTCTGGATAGTACTGACCTGACAGTCTGGATATTACTGACCTGACAGTCTGGATAGTATGGAGCTGACAGTCTGGATAGTATGGACCTGACAGTCTGGAGAGTACTGACCTGAGAGTCTGGATTGTACTGACCTGACAGTCTGGATATTACTGACCTGACAGTCTGGATGGTACTGACCTGACAGTCTGGATATTACTGACCTGACAGTTTGTACGGTACTGACATGACAGTCTGGATAGTAGGGACCTGACAGTCTGGATAGTACTGACCTGACAGTCTAGATGGTACTGAACTGACAGTCTGGATAGTACTGACCTGACATTCTAGATGGTACTGACCTGACAGTCTGGATATTATGGACCTGACAGTCTGGATATTATGGACCTGACAGTCTGGATAGTATGGACCTGACAGTCTGGATGGTATGGACCTGACAGTCTGGATATTAGTGACCTGACAGTCTGGATAGTACTGACCTGACAGTCTGGATGGTACTGACCTGACAGTCTGGATAGTACTGACCTGACAGTCTGGATAGTATGGACCTGACAGTCTGGATGGTACTGACCTGACAGTCTGGATATTACTGACCTGACAGTCTGGATGGTACTGACCTGACAGTCTGGATATTACTGACCTGACAGTCTGGATAGTACTGACCTGACAGTCTGGATATTACTGACCTGACAGTCTGGATAGTATGGAGCTGACAGTCTGGATAGTATGGACCTGACAGTCTGGATAGTACTGAAATGACATTCTGGATAGTATGGACCTGACAGTCTGGATAGTACTGACCTGACAGTCTGGATAGTATGGAGCTGACAGTCTGGATAGTACTGACATGACAGTCGGGATATTACTGACCTGGCAGTCTGGATGGTACTGACCTGACAGTCTGAATATTACTGACCTGACAGTCTGGATGGTACTGAGCTGACAGTCTGGATGGTATGGACCTGACAGTCTGGATAGTATGGACCTGACAGTCTGGATAGTACTGACCTGACAGTCTGGATAGTACTGACCTGACAGTCTGGATATTACTGACCTGACAGTCTGGATAGTATGGAGCTGACAGTCTGGATAGTACTGACCTGACAGTCTGGATAGTACTGACCTGACAGTCTGAATATTACTGACCTGACAGTCTGGATGGTACTGAGCTGACAGTCTGGATGGTATGGACCTGACAGTCTGGATAGTATGGACCTGACAGTCTGGATAGTACTGACCTGACAGTCTGGATAGTACTGACCTGACAGTCTGGATATTACTGACCTGACAGTCTGGATAGTATGGAGCTGACAGTCTGGATAGTATGGACCTGACAGTCTGGATAGTATGGACCTGACAGTCTGGATAGTACTGACCTGACAGTGTGGAGAGTGCTGACCTGACAGTCTGTATATTACTGACCTGACAGTCTGGATATTACTGACCTGACAGTCTGGATAGTACTGACCTGACAGTCTGGATAGTACTGACTTGACAGTCTGGATAGTACTGACCTGACAGTCTGGATAGTACTGACCTGACAGTCTGGATAGTATGGAGCTGACAGTCTGGATAGTATGGACCTGACAGTCTGGATATTACTGACCTGACAGTCTGGATGGTACTGACCTGACAGTCTGAATATTACTGACCTGACAGTCTGGATGGTACTGACCTGACAGTCTGGATGGTACTGACCTGACAGTCTGGATGGTACTGACCTGACAGTCTGGATAGTACTGACCTGACAGTCTGGATAGTACTGACCTGACATTCTGGATAGTGTATGGACCTGACAGTCTGGATGGTAATGACCTGACAGTCTGGATAGTACTGACCTGACATTCTAGACGGTACTGACCTGACAGTCTGGATAGTATGGACCTGACAGTCTGGATAGTATGGACCTGACAGTCTGGATGGTATGGACCTGACAGCCTGGATATTACTGACCTGACAGTCTGGATATTACTGACCTGACAGTCTGGATGGTACTGACCTGACAGTCTGGATAGTACTGACCTGACAGTCTGGATAGTACATACCTGACAGTCTGGATGGTACTGACCTGACAGTCTGGATATTACTCACCTGACAGTCTGGATGGTACTGACCTGACAGTCTGGATATTACTCACCTGATAGTGTGGATAGTACTGACCTGACAGTCTGGATAGTACTGACCTGACAGTCTGGATAGTATGGACCTGACAGTCTGGATAGTACTGACCTGACAGTCTGGATAGTACTGACCTGACAGTCTGGATGGTACTGACCTGACAGTCTGGATAGTACTGACCTGACAGTCTGGATAGTATGGACCTGACAGTCTGGATGGTACTGACCTGACAGTCTGGATATTACTGACCTGACAGTCTGGATGGTACTGACCTGACAGTCTGGATATTACTGACCTGACAGTCTGGATAGTACTGACCTGACAGTCTGGATATTACTGACCTGACAGTCTGGATAGTATGGAGCTGACAGTCTGGATAGTATGGACCTGACAGTCTGGATATTACTGACCTGACAGTCTGGATAGTACTGACCTGACAGTCTGGATATTACTGACCTGACAGTCTGGATAGTATGGAGCTGACAGTCTGGATAGTATGGACCTGACAGTCTGGATAGTACTGAAATGACATTCTGGATAGTATGGACCTGACAGTCTGGATAGTATGGACCTGACAGTCTGGATAGTATGGACCTGACAGTCTGGAGAGTACTGACCTGAGAGTCTGGATTGTACTGACCTGACAGTCTGGATATTACTGACCTGACAGTCTGGATGGTACTGACCTGACAGTCTGGATATTACTGACCTGACAGTTTGTACGGTACTGACATGACAGTCTGGATAGTAGGGACCTGACAGTCTGGATAGTACTGACCTGACAGTCTAGATGGTACTGAACTGACAGTCTGGATAGTACTGACCTGACATTCTAGATGGTACTGACCTGACAGTCTGGATATTATGGACCTGACAGTCTGGATATTATGGACCTGACAGTCTGGATAGTATGGACCTGACAGTCTGGATGGTATGGACCTGACAGTCTGGATATTAGTGACCTGACAGTCTGGATAGTACTGACCTGACAGTCTGGATGGTACTGACCTGACAGTCTGGATAGTACTGACCTGACAGTCTGGATAGTATGGACCTGACAGTCTGGATGGTACTGACCTGACAGTCTGGATATTACTGACCTGACAGTCTGGATATTACTGACCTGACAGTCTGGATGGTACTGACCTGACAGTCTGGATATTACTGACCTGACAGTCTGGATAGTACTGACCTGACAGTCTGGATATTACTGACCTGACAGTCTGGATAGTATGGAGCTGACAGTCTGGATAGTATGGACCTGACAGTCTGGATAGTAATGAAATGACATTCTGGATAGTATGGACCTGACAGTCTGGATAGTACTGACCTGACAGTCTGGATAGTATGGAGCTGACAGTCTGGATAGTACTGACATGACAGTCGGGATATTACTGACCTGACAGTCTGGATGGTACTGACCTGACAGTCTGAATATTACTGACCTGACAGTCTGGATGGTACTGAGCTGACAGTCTGGATGGTATGGACCTGACAGTCTGGATAGTATGGACCTGACAGTCTGGATAGTACTGACCTGACAGTCTGGATAGTACTGACCTGACAGTCTGGATATTACTGACCTGACAGTCTGGATAGTATGGAGCTGACAGTCTGGATAGTATGGACCTGACAGTCTGGATAGTATGGACCTGACAGTCTGGATAGTACTGACCTGACAGTCTGGAGAGTGCTGACCTGACAGTCTGTATATTACTGACCTGACAGTCTGGATATTACTGACCTGACAGTCTGGATAGTACTGACCTGACAGTCTGGATAGTACTGACTTGACAGTCTGGATAGTACTGACCTGACAGTCTGGATAGTACTGACCTGACAGTCTGGATAGTATGGAGCTGACAGTCTGGATAGTATGGACCTGACAGTCTGGATATTACTGACCTGACAGTCTGGATGGTACTGACCTGACAGTCTGAATATTACTGACCTGACAGTCTGGATGGTACTGACCTGACAGTCTGGATGGTACTGACCTGAGAGTCTGGATGGTACTGACCTGACAGTCTGGATAGTACTGACCTGACAGTCTGGATAGTACTGACCTGACATTCTGGATAGTGTATGGACCTGACAGTCTGGATGGTACTGACCTGACAGTCTGGATAGTACTGACCTGACATTCTAGACGGTACTGACCTGACAGTCTGGATAGTATGGACCTGACAGTCTGGATAGTATGGACCTGACAGTCTGGATGGTATGGACCTGACAGTCTGGATATTACTGACCTGACAGTCTGGATATTACTGACCTGACAGTCTGGATGGTACTGACCTGACAGTCTGGATAGTACTGACCTGACAGTCTGGATAGTACATACCTGACAGTCTGGATGGTACTGACCTGACAGTCTGGATATTACTCACCTGACAGTCTGGATGGTACTGACCTGACAGTCTGGATATTACTCACCTGATAGTGTGGATAGTACTGACCTGACAGTCTGGATAGTACTGACCTGACAGTCTGGATAGTATGGACCTGACAGTCTGGATAGTACTGAAATGACATTCTGGATAGTATGGACCTGACAGTCTGGATAGTATGGACCAGACAGTCTGGATAGTATGGACCTGACAGTCTGGATAGTACTGACCTGAGAGTCTGGATTGTACTGACCTGACAGTCTGGATATTACTGACCTGACAGTCTGGATGGTATGGACCTGACAGTCTGGATATTACTGACCTGACAGTTTGTATGGTACTGACATGACAGTCTGGATAGTAGGGACCTGACAGTCTGGATAGTACTGACCTGACAGTCTAGATGGTACTGAACTGACAGTCTGGATAGTACTGACCTGACATTCTAGATGGTACTGACCTGACAGTCTGGATATTACTGACCTGACAGTCTGGATAGTACTGACCTGACAGTCTGGATATTACTGACCTGACAGTCTGGATGGTACTGACCTGACAGTCTGGATATTACTGACCTGACAGTTTGTACGGTACTGACATGACAGTCTGGATAGTAGGGACCTGACAGTCTGGATAGTACTGACCTGACAGTCTAGATGGTACTGAACTGACAGTCTGGATAGTACTGACCTGACATTCTAGATGGTACTGACCTGACAGTCTGGATATTATGGACCTGACAGTCTGGATATTATGGACCTGACAGTCTGGATAGTATGGACCTGACAGTCTGGATGGTATGGACCTGACAGTCTGGATATTAGTGACCTGACAGTCTGGATAGTACTGACCTGACAGTCTGGATGGTACTGACCTGACAGTCTGGATAGTACTGACCTGACAGTCTGGATAGTATGGACCTGACAGTCTGGATGGTACTGACCTGACAGTCTGGATATTACTGACCTGACAGTCTGGATATTACTGACCTGACAGTCTGGATGGTACTGACCTGACAGTCTGGATATTACTGACCTGACAGTCTGGATAGTACTGACCTGACAGTCTGGATATTACTGACCTGACAGTCTGGATAGTATGGAGCTGACAGTCTGGATAGTATGGACCTGACAGTCTGGATAGTAATGAAATGACATTCTGGATAGTATGGACCTGACAGTCTGGATAGTACTGACCTGACAGTCTGGATAGTATGGAGCTGACAGTCTGGATAGTACTGACATGACAGTCGGGATATTACTGACCTGACAGTCTGGATGGTACTGACCTGACAGTCTGAATATTACTGACCTGACAGTCTGGATGGTACTGAGCTGACAGTCTGGATGGTATGGACCTGACAGTCTGGATAGTATGGACCTGACAGTCTGGATAGTACTGACCTGACAGTCTGGATAGTACTGACCTGACAGTCTGGATATTACTGACCTGACAGTCTGGATAGTATGGAGCTGACAGTCTGGATAGTATGGACCTGACAGTCTGGATAGTATGGACCTGACAGTCTGGATAGTACTGACCTGACAGTCTGGAGAGTGCTGACCTGACAGTCTGTATATTACTGACCTGACAGTCTGGATATTACTGACCTGACAGTCTGGATAGTACTGACCTGACAGTCTGGATAGTACTGACTTGACAGTCTGGATAGTACTGACCTGACAGTCTGGATAGTACTGACCTGACAGTCTGGATAGTATGGAGCTGACAGTCTGGATAGTATGGACCTGACAGTCTGGATATTACTGACCTGACAGTCTGGATGGTACTGACCTGACAGTCTGAATATTACTGACCTGACAGTCTGGATGGTACTGACCTGACAGTCTGGATGGTACTGACCTGAGAGTCTGGATGGTACTGACCTGACAGTCTGGATAGTACTGACCTGACAGTCTGGATAGTACTGACCTGACATTCTGGATAGTGTATGGACCTGACAGTCTGGATGGTACTGACCTGACAGTCTGGATAGTACTGACCTGACATTCTAGACGGTACTGACCTGACAGTCTGGATAGTATGGACCTGACAGTCTGGATAGTATGGACCTGACAGTCTGGATGGTATGGACCTGACAGTCTGGATATTACTGACCTGACAGTCTGGATATTACTGACCTGACAGTCTGGATGGTACTGACCTGACAGTCTGGATAGTACTGACCTGACAGTCTGGATAGTACATACCTGACAGTCTGGATGGTACTGACCTGACAGTCTGGATATTACTCACCTGACAGTCTGGATGGTACTGACCTGACAGTCTGGATATTACTCACCTGATAGTGTGGATAGTACTGACCTGACAGTCTGGATAGTACTGACCTGACAGTCTGGATAGTATGGACCTGACAGTCTGGATAGTACTGAAATGACATTCTGGATAGTATGGACCTGACAGTCTGGATAGTATGGACCAGACAGTCTGGATAGTATGGACCTGACAGTCTGGATAGTACTGACCTGAGAGTCTGGATTGTACTGACCTGACAGTCTGGATATTACTGACCTGACAGTCTGGATGGTATGGACCTGACAGTCTGGATATTACTGACCTGACAGTTTGTATGGTACTGACATGACAGTCTGGATAGTAGGGACCTGACAGTCTGGATAGTACTGACCTGACAGTCTAGATGGTACTGAACTGACAGTCTGGATAGTACTGACCTGACATTCTAGATGGTACTGACCTGACAGTCTGGATATTACTGACCTGACAGTCTGGATAGTACTGACCTGACAGTCTGGATATTACTGACCTGACAGTCTGGATAGTATGGAGCTGACAGTCTGGATAGTATGGACCTGACAGTCTGGATAGAACTGAAATGACATTCTGGATAGTATGGACCTGACAGTCTGGATAGTATGGACCTGACAGTCTGGATAGTATGGACCTGACAGTCTGGATAGTACTGACCTGAGAGTCTGGATTGTATTGACCTGACCGTCTGGATATTACTGACCTGACAGTCTGGATGGTACTGACCTGACAGTCTGGATATTACTGACCTGACAGTTTGTATGGTACTGACATGACAGTCTGGATATTACTCACCTGACAGTCTGGATAGTACTGACCTGACAGTCTGGATAGTATGGACCTGACAGTCTGGATAGTATGGCCCTGACAGTCTGGATGGTACTGACCTGACAGTCTGGATAGTATGGACCTGACAGTACTCTCAAAATAGTAGTTTGATAGGTGCAGTGTAATGTGTTGTTTTACACACACACACACACACACACACACACACACACACACACACACACACACACACACACACACACACACACACACACACACACACACGCGCGCAGACACACGCAGACACACGCAGGCACACACGCAGGCACACACACACACACATTACACACATTACACACACACATTACACACATTACATTACACACACACACATTACACACACACACATTACACACACACACATTACACACACACACATTACACACACACACATTACACACACACACACACACACACACACACACACACACACAAACACGTACACACACACACACACACACACACACAGGTTCATGAATAAGTGAGACTAATGTGAATGTGGGTTAAATGTGTCTAGGCAGAATGAGCAGCATCAAATATGTACAAAGATGCTCATGTTCTACACAGTACTTCACTGGACGCCACACATACTGTTCTACATACTGGACTATATTATACATACTGTTCTACATACTGGACTATATTATACATACTTTACTATATTATACATACTGTTCTACATACTGGACTATATTATACATACTGTTCTACATACTGGACTATATTATACATACTTTACTATATTATACATACTGTTCTACATACTGGACTATATTATACATACTGTACTATATTATACATACTGTTCTATATTATACATACTGTACTATATTATACATACTGTTCTACATACTGGACTATATTATACATACTGTTCTACATACTGGACTATATTATACATACTTTACTATATTATACATACTGTTCTACATACTGGACTATATTATACATACTGTACTATATTATACATACTGTTCTATATTATACATACTGTACTATATTATACATACTGTTCTACATACTGGACTATATTATACATACTGTTCTACATACTGGACTATATTATACATACTGTACTATATTATACATACTGTTCTACATACTGGACTATATTATACATACTGTACTATATTATACATACTGTTCTATATTATACATACTGTACTATATTATACATACTTTACTATATTATACATACTGTTCTATATTATACATACTGTTCTATATTATACATACTGTACTATATTATACATACTTTACTACATACTGTACTATATTATACATACTGTACTATATACTGTACTATATTATACATACTGTACTATATACTGTACTATATTATACATACTGTACTATATACTGTACTATATTATACATACTGTACTATATTATACATACTGTACTATATTATACATACTGTACTATATACTGTACTATATTATACATACTGTACTATATACTGGACTATATTATACATACTGTTCTACATACTGGACTATATTATACATACTGTACTATATTATACATACTGTACTATATTATACATACTGTACTATATTATACATACTGTTCTACATACTGGACTATATTATACATACTGTACTATATTATACATACTGTACTATATTATACATACTGTACTATATTATACATACTGTACTATGTTATACATACTGTACTATATACTGTACTATATTATACATACTGTACTATATACTGTACTATATTATACATACTGTACTATATACTGTACTATATTATACATACTGTACTATATACTGTACTATATTATACATACTGTTCTACATACTGTACTATATTATACATACTGTACTATATTATACATACTTTACTACATACTGTACTATATTATACATACTGTACTATATACTGTACTATATTATACATACTGTACTATATACTGTACTATATTATACATACTGTTCTACATACTGTACTATATTATACATACTGTACTATATTATACATACTGTACTATATTATACATACTTTACTACATACTGTACTATATTATACATACTGTACTATATACTGTACTATATTATACATACTGTACTATATTATACATACTGTACTATATACTGTACTATATTATACACACTGTACTATATACTGTACTATATTATACATACTGTACTATATTATACATACTGTACTATATTAAACATACTGTACTATATACTGTACTATATTATACACACTGTACTATATACTGTACTATATTATACATACTGTACTACATACTGTACTATATTAAACATACTGTACTACATACTGTACTATATTATACATACTGTACTATATACTGTACTATATTATACATACTGTACTATATACTGTACTATATTATACATACTGTACTATATACTGTACTATATTATACATACTGTACTATATACTGTACTATATTAAACATACTGTAATACATACTGTACTATATTATACATACTGTACTATATACTGTACTATATTATACATACTGTACTATATACTGTACTATATTATACATACTGTACTATATACTGTACTATATTATACATACTGTACTATATACTGTACTATATTATACATACTGTACTATATACTGTACTATATTATACATACTGTACTACATACTGTACTATATTATACATACTGTACTATATACTGTACTATATTTACATGCTGTACTATATACTGTACTATATTATACATACTGTACTATATTAAACATACTGTACTATATACTGTACTATACTAAACATACTGTACTATATTATACATACTGTACTACATACTGTACTATATTATACATACTGTACTATATACTGTACTATATTATACATACTGTACTACATACTGTACTATATTATACATACTGTACTATATACTGTACTATATTATACATACTGTACTACATACTGTACTATGTTATACATACTGTACTATATACTGTACTATGTTATACATACTGTACTATATACTGTACTATATTATACATACTGTACTATATACTGTACTATATTATACATACTGTACTATATACTGTACTATATTATACATACTGTACTATATACTGTACTATATTATACATACTGTACTATATACTGTACTATATTATACATACTGTACTATATACTGTACTATATTATACATACTGTACTATATACTGTACTATATTATACATACTGTACTATATACTGTACTATATGACTGTACTATATTATGTTATACATACTGTACTACATACTGTACTATATGACTGTACTATATTATGTTATACATACTGTACTATATACTGTACTATATGACTGTACTATATTATGTTATACATACTGTACTATATGACTGGTACTATATTATACATACTGTACCATATGACTGGTACTATATTACACATACTGTACCATATGACTGGTACTATATTACACACACTGTACTACATACTGTACTATATTATAGATAATGTACTATATTAAACATACTGTACTATATTATGTTATACATACTGTACCATATGACTGGTACTATATTACACATACTGTACTACATGACTAGTATGCAGTCCATTTAAAATAACATCAAATTGATCAGAAATACAGTGTAGACATTGGTAATGTTGTAAATGACTATTGTAGCTGGAAATGGCAGATTTAAAAAAAAAATGGAATAGCTACATAGGCCTACAGAGGCCCATTATCAGCAACCATCACTCCTGTGTTCCAATGGCACGTTGTCTTAGCTAATGTAAGTTTATCACTTTAAAAGGCTAATTGATCTTTAGAAAACCATTTAGCAATTATGTTAGCACAGCTAAAAACTGTTGTTCTGATTAAAGAAGCAATAAAACTGGCCTTCTTTAGACTATTTGAGTATCTGGCACATCAGCATTTGTGGGTTTGATTACAGGCTCAAAACGGCTAGAAACAAAGACCTTTCTTCTGAAACTCGTCAGTCTATTCTTGTTCTCAGAGATGAATGCTATTCCATGCGAGGTTTTGCCAAGAAACTGAAGATCTCGTACAACGCTGTTTACCACTCCCTTCATAGAACAGTGCAAACTGGCCCTAACCAGAATAGAAAGAGGAGTGGGAGGCCCCGGTGCACAATTGAACAAGAGAACAAGTATATTAGAGTGTCTTGTTTGAGAAACAGATGCCTGACAAGTCCTCAACTGGCAGCTTCATTTAAATAGTACCCACAAAACACCAGTCTCGACGTCAACAGTGAAGAGGTTACCACCGGGATGCTGGCCTTCTAGACAGAGCTCCTCTGTCCAGTGTCTGTGTTCTTGTTGGGGAGTCATGTCTCTTTTAAGTGCTCTGTTGAACCGGTGAGTCATGTCTCTGTTGAAAGATCAAGCATATAATAAATAAGTGCAGTATTTTCCCCAATCATATGCTGTACCCGTGACGTCATCTCATACGGACCTCACCAGACCCTTAAACCACCTTTGTCAACAATCAGGAAACAAGGGACCAATCAGAGCAGTAAAGGAGCCCGGTCCCAGCTGGAGGGCACACAGAGGAACACACCTGAGACTCATCAAGAACCCCTGCTAACGACCCCAGGTGACTGTACCTGTACCTAGTATTTATTGTCTGGTCTTGTTTGGTTGAAGTAACCTGATACATCCAGAGTCTCTGGGTACAGTATTCCAGAAATGTAATTGACTGAGTATCCTTATTCTGATCTGGACAACATGAATCCAAAAGATACATTCTTGCAGCTCAATATTAAAAAATATATATTTTAATTTTTTTAACGATTAACTGGTTTGACTGACTAGGTCCCTGTGTGTTTTAATCGCCACAGCAGTAAAACAAGACATTTCTCTGTCTGTAGAGAACATTCTCTGTCTGTAGAGGATATTTCAGCTTGGAGCAGGGGATATGTACTGTATGTTTTGTGAACAATGACCCCCACCCCCCTCCGCTGGTATACTTCCTCTACCACAGAGGACCGTGGTTTCTGATTGATTATTGTGCACTGGGTAGAGCAGTCACCAGGCGGCCATGTTGCTTACTTCCAGAGTGCTATCCTGTTCTCTACGTATTCCAATACTTTTAACCAGGGTCCATAAAGGCTCTGGTCTAAAGTAGTGGACTATAGGGGATTAGGGAGCTTTTGGGGGGGGCTGGGGACAGCTGCTGTCTGTGTCGTGTTGATGATCACAGTGTAACCTGGGGAACACCTCTTCACGCGTTCAACAGCTCAGCAACAACCAATTATAATCCATTTGGAGGACAGGAACAGGAAGTGCACTATCAATCACTCTCCTGTCCTGGAGTGGTGCTCAGACCTGATCAATCACTCTCCTGGCCTGTTGTGGTGCTCAGACCTGATCAATCACTCTCCTGGCCTGTTGTGGTGCTCAGACCTGATCAATCACTCTCCTGGCCTGTTGTGGTGCTCAGACCTGATCAATCAGTCTCCTGGGTCCAAAAATATTTGAAATCATTAAAGCAAATGCTAGAGCTACCTGAAAGATGACAAATAATATTTGAACCCAGGTGTGGAGGTGTAGAATATCCCAACCAGCTCAGTGGGCATCAGGTGGATGAACTCAGACACTCAGCTTTAATCTGTCTTCTTGGTGCAATGCAAAGGCACACATCTACACCCTTCAAACAAGAAGATCAGCTTTACAACTGATTGCATTTAGCTACGAACATCGTTCAAAACTACTGATTTCATTTAGCTACGAACATCGTTCAAAACTACTGATTTCATTTAGCTACGAACATCGTTCAAAACTACTGATTTCATTTAGCTACGAACATCATTCAAAACTACTGATTTCATTTAGCTACGAACATCATTCAAAACGACTGATTTCATTTAGCTACGAACATCGTTCAAAACTACTGATTTCATTTAGCTACGAAAATCATTCAAAAGATAATTCAAAATATAACAATGTACATAGATTAACCAGTGATGTGCATCTTAGTTGTCAGTTCATTAATAATCACTTTGTCCTTCATGTAAATCTATATAATCTTTCTCATTGTCTCATCAAATTCAAAATAAATCAATCAATATAATACAGTGCTTCATATGATAGTCTCTAGTTCTCACCAGTCTCTAGTTCTCACCAGTCTCTAACTCTCACCAGTCTCTAACTCTCACCAGTCTCTAACTCTCACCAGTCTCTAGCCCTTACCAGTCTCTAGCTATCACCAGTCTCTAGTTCTCACCAGTCTCTAACTCTCACCAGTCTCTAGCCCTGACCAGTCTCTAGCCCTTACCAGTCTCTAGCTATCACCAGTCTCTAGTTCTCACCAGTCTCTAACTCTCACCAGTCTCTAGTTCTCACCAGTCTCTAGTTCTCACCAGTCTCTAGTTCTCACCAGTCTCTAGTTCTCACCAGTCTCTAGCCCTGACCAGTCTCTAGCCCTTACCAGTCTCTAGCCCTTACCAGTCTCTAGCCCTGACCAGTCTCTAGCTATCACCAGTCTCTAGTTCTCACCAGTCTCTAACTCTCACCAGTCTCTAGCCCTGACCAGTCTCTAGCCCTTACCAGTCTCTAGTTCTCACCAGTCTCTAGTTCTCACCAGTCTCTAACTCTCACCAGTCTCTAGCCCTGACCAGTCTCTAGCCCTTACCAGTCTCTAGCTATCACCAGTCTCTAGTTCTCACCAGTCTCTAACTCTCACCAGTCTCTAGCCCTGACCAGTCTCTAGCCCTTACCAGTCTCTAGTTCTCACCAGTCTCTAGTTCTCACCAGTCTCTAACTCTCACCAGTCTCTAGCCCTGACCAGTCTCTAGCCCTTACCAGTCTCTAGCTCTCACCAGTCTCTAGTTCTCACCAGTCTCTAACCCTCACCAGTCTCTAGCCCTTACCAGTCTCTAGTTCTCACCAGTCACTAGTTCTCACCAGTCTCTAGTTCTCACCAGTCTCTAGCCCTGACCAGTCTCTAGCCCTGACCAGTCTCTAGCCCTCACCAGTCTCTAGCTATCACCAGTCTCTAGTTCTCACCAGTCTCTAACTCTCCACAGTCTCTATCCCTCACCAGTCTCTAGCCCTGACCAGTCTCTAGCCCTCACCAGTCTCTAGCCCTCACCAGTCTCTAGCTCTCACCAGTCTCTAGTTCTCACCCATCTCTAACTCTCCACAGTCTCTAGTCCTCACCAGTCTCTAGCCCTCACCAGTCTCTAGCTCTCACCCGTCTCTAGTTCTCACCAGTCTCTAACTCTCACCAGTCTCTAGCTATCACCAGTCTCTAGTTCTCACCAGTCTCTAACTCTCACCAGTCTCTAGCTATCACCAGTCTCTAGTTCTCACCAGTCTCTAACTCTCACCAGTCTCTAACTCTCACCAGTCTCTAGCCCTCACCAGTCTCTAGCCCTGACCAGTCTCTAGCTCTCCCCAGTCTCTATCCCTCACCAGTCTCTAGCTCGCACGAGTCTCTAGCTATCACCAGTCTCTAGTTCTCACCTGTCTCTAACTCTCACCAGTCTCTAACTCTCACCAGTCTCTAGCCCTCACCAGTCTCTAGCCCTGACCAGTCTCTAGCTCTCCCCAGTCTCTAGCCCTCACCAGTCTCTAGCCCCCACCAGGCTCTAGCCCTGACCAGTCTCTAGCTCTTCCCAGTCTCTATCCCTCACCAGTCTCTAGCTCGCACGGGTCTCTAGCTATCACCAGTCTCTAGTTCTCACCTGTCTCTAACTCTCACAAGTCTCTAGCTCTCACGAGTCTCTAGCTATCACCAGTCTCTAGCCCTGACCAGTCTCTAGCTCTCAACAGTCTCTAGCCCTCACCAGTCTCTAGCCCCCACCAGGCTCTAGCCCTCACCAGTCTCTAACCCTCACCAGTCTCTAGCTCCCACCAGTTTTTAGCTCTCACCAGTCTCTAGCTCTCACCAGTCTCTAGCCCCAACCAGTCTCTAGCCCTCACCAGTCTCTAGCCCTCACCAGTCTCTAGCTCTCACCAGTCTCTAGTTCTCACCAGTCTCTAACTCTCCACAGTCTCTATCCCTCACCAGTCTCTAGCCCTGACCAGTCTCTAGCCCTCACAAGTCTCTAGCCCTCACCAGTCTCTAGCTCTCACCCATCTCTAGTTCTCACCAGTCTCTAACTCTCACCAGTCTCTATCTATCACCAGTCTCTAGCCCTGACCAGTCTCTAGCTCTCACCTGTCTCTAGCCCTCACCAGTCTCTAGCCCCCACCAGGCTCTAGCCCTCACCAGTCTCTAGCCCCCACCAGCCTCTAGCTCCCACCAGTGTTTAGCTCTCACCAGTCTTTAGCTCTCACCAGTCTCTTGCCCACCAGTCTCTAGTCCTCACCAGTCTCTAGTCCTCACCAGTCTCTAGCTCTCATCAGTCTCTAGCTCTCACCAGGCTCTAGCTCTCACCAGTCTCTATCTATCACCAGTCTCTATACTTGACCAGTCTCTAGCCCTCATCTCTCACCAGCCTCTAGCTCTCACCAGTCTCTAGCCCTCTATTCCATTTATTTGTATCCATTACCTCCATACAGCCATACAGCCATACAGCCCCAACCATACAGCCCCAACCATACAGCACACAAACCCAACCATACAGCCATCCCAGCCATACAGCCTCAACCATTGAGCCCCAGCCATACTCCCCCAGCCATACAGCCTCAACCATTGAGCCCCAGCCATACTCCCCCAGCCATACAGCCTCAACCATTGAGCCCCAGCCATACTCCCCCAGCCATACAGCCTCAACCATTGAGCCAAACAGCCCCAACGATACATACATACAGCCCCACATACACAGACCCAACCATATAGCCACACAGTCCCAGCCATACAGCCCCAACCCTCCCAGCCATACAGCCCCAGCCATACAGCCCAAACACTCCCTAGCCATACAGCCCCAACCCTCCCTAGCCATACAGCCCCAACCCTCCCTAGCCATACAGCCCCAGCCATACAGCCCCAGCCATACAGCCCCAACCCTCCCCAGCCATACAGCCCCAACCCTCCCAGCCATACAGCCCCAACCCTCCCAGCCATACAGCCCCAACCCACCCTAGCCATACAGCCCCAACCCTCCCAGCCATACAGCTCCAACCCTCCCAGCCATACAGCCCCAACCCTCCCTAGCCATACAGCTCCAACCCTCCCAGCCATACAGCCCCAACCCTCCCAGCCATACAGCCCCAACCCTCCCTAGCCATACAGCCCCAACCCTCCCAGCCATACAGCCCCAACCCTCCCAGCCATACAGCCCCAACCCTCCCAGCCATACAGCCCCAACCCTCCCAGCCATACAGCCCCAGCCATACAGCCCCAACCCTCCCTAGCCATACAGCCCCAACCCTCCCAGCCATACAGCCCCAACCCTCCCTAGCCATACAGCCCCAACCCTCCCAGCCATACAGCCCCAACCCTCCCTAGCCATACAGCCCCAACCCTCCCTAGCCATACAGCCCCAGCCATACAGCCCCAACCCTCCCTAGCCATACAGCCCCAGCCATACAGCCCCAACCCTCCCTAGCCATACAGCCCCAGCCATACAGCCCCAACCCTCCCAGCCATACAGCCCCAACCCTCCCAGCCATACAGCCCCAGCCATACAGCCCCAACCCTCCCAGCCATACAGCCCCAACCCTCCCAGCCATACAGCCCCAACCCTCCCAGCCATACAGCCCCAGCCATATAGCTCCATACCTCCCTAGCCATACAGCCCCAACCCTCCCTAGCCATACAGCCCCAGCCATACAGCCCCAACCCTCCCTAGCCCTCAGTAGATATTTAAAGGGGCAATGCTGCTGGGCTTGGCTATAGGCTGGGGAGACCTCAGGTTTAATACCCTGATTAACAACTCTGAGTACATGGCCCATCCAGAGGAGAATTCACCCCCCCCCCCTTTCTCTTCCCTGAAGCAGCCCACATAGCAGCTCCCACTGTCATAAACATTAGAGGACAATTAGGGGGTTTATCTCTCTCTCCAATTCAATTCAAAGGGTTTTATTTTAATTGGAAACATATTATTACATTGCCAAAGCAAATGGAATAGACAATACACAAAAAGGGAAATAAACAAGGGAAACTTGAGTAAACATTACACTCACAATAGTTTTTAAATAATATAGACATTTCAAATGTTATATTATTGGCTATGTGCGCTGTTGTAACCATGTGCAAGTAGTTGAAAGGTAAAATAAATAAACAGATAAATATGGGTTGTATTTGCAATGTTGTTTGTTCTTCACTGGTTGTCCTTTTCTCATGGCAACTGGTCACACATCTTTCTGCTGTGATGGCACACTGTGGTATTTCACCCAGTAGATATGGGAGTTTATCAATGTTTGATTTGTTTTCAATTTTTTGGTGGGTCTGTGTAATCTGAGAGAAATATGTGTCTCTAATATGGTTATACATTTGGCAGGAGGTTAGTAAGTGCAGCTCAGTTTCCACCTCATTTTGTGGGCAGTCTACACAGTCTTCTCTTGAGAGCCAGGTCTGCCTACGGCGGCCTTTCTCAATAGCAAGGCTATGCTCCCTGAGTCTGTACATAGTCAAAGCTTTCCTTAATGTCGGGTCAGTCACAGTGGTCAGGTATTCTGCCACGGTGTCCTCTCTGTTTAGGGCCAAATAGCATTCTAGTTTGCTCTGTTTTTTTGTTCATTCTTGTCAGTGTGTCAAGTAATTATCTTTTTGCTTTCTCATGATTTGTTTGGGTCTAAATGTGTTTCTGTCCTGGGGCTCTGTGTGGTCTGTTTGTGTTTGTGAACAGAGCCCCAGAACCAGCTTGCTTAGGGGACTCTTCTCCAAGTTCATCTCTCTGTAGGTGATGGCTTTGTTATGGAAGGTTTGGGAATCGCTTCCTTTTAGGTGGTTGTAGAATTTAAGGGCTCTTTTCTGGATGTTGATAATTAGTGGGTATCGGCCTAATTCTGCTCTGCATGCATTATTTGGTGTTTTACGCTGTACATGAAGGATATTTTTGCAGAATCCTGCAAGCAGAGTCTCAATTTGGTGTTTGTCTCATTTTGTGAATTCTTGGTTGGTGAGCGGACCTCAGACCTCACTATCATGAAGGGCAATGGA
This sequence comes from Oncorhynchus kisutch, assembly GCF_002021735.2. Classification (NCBI taxonomy): domain Eukaryota; kingdom Metazoa; phylum Chordata; class Actinopteri; order Salmoniformes; family Salmonidae; genus Oncorhynchus; species Oncorhynchus kisutch. The sequence continues at coordinate 46,257,353 of NC_034196.2, read as the reverse complement.
TTCAATAACTGATGCAAGTATTTTTAGCCAGATTCTAATTGGTATGTTACATTTTATGTTCCTTTTGATGGCATAGTAGGCCCTTATTGCCTTGTCTCTCAGATCATTTACAGCTTTGTGAAAGTGACCTGTGGCGCTGATGTTTAGGCCAAGGTATGTACAGTTTGTGTGCCTTAGGTCAACGGTGTTTAGATGGAATTTGTATTTGCACACTCTTGGCATTCTCTCAACCAGCTTCATTAGGAATGATTTTCCAAACAATCTTGAAGTAATTCCCACATATGCTGAGCACGTGTTGGCTGCTTTTCCATCACTTTGAGGTCCAGCACATCCCAAACCATCTCAATTGGTTTGAATTCGGGTGACTGTGTAGGCCAGGTCATCTGATGCAACACTCCATCACGCTCCTTGTTCAAGTAGCCCTTTACACAACCTGGAGGTGTGTTTTGGGTCATTGTCCTGTTGAAAAACTTACTTAGCACAAACCAGATGGGACGGTGTATCGCTGCAGAATGCTGTGGTAGCCATGATGGTTAAGTGTGCCTTGAATTCTAAATAAATCACAGACAGTGTCACCAGCAAAGCACCCCCACACCATAACACCTCCTCCTCCATGCTTCACAGTGGGACAGATTTCCACCATGTTTGCTCGTGTTTCATGGCCTAAGCAAGTCTCTTCTTCTCATTGGTGTTTCTTTAGTAGTGGTTTCTTTGCAGCAATTCATCCATGAAGGCCTGATTTACGTAGTCTGAAAAGTTGATTTTTTTACTCTGTGAAGAATTTATTTGAGCAGCCATTCCTGAGTCTGGTCTTATGCAGTGGTAGTTCTAGCTTTTATGGCTCCTGGTCGCCCCCCCCCCCCCCCCCCCCACCATTCTGCACTGGCATTTTTATTCAGACATTTGGAACAACACAAATACAACATATCACAACATAAAAAATCTATAAATATTAAAATATATACAAAAATAAGATCAATGGAAACAAATTTGTGTTGTTTTATATTATTCTTAACAATTTCGCACAAACCAGAAAAAAATGCAACAACATGTCTGTGAAACTGTATATTCACAGTATTATGAATGAATTGTGGATTATTTGGTAGCATTTCGTTGTGTGACTGATTTTACTAAATGCATTAGTACTGTACAAAGGTAGAGGTTCCCTATTTGATAGATTCCCCCCGCTCCCCCTACCTCGGGCTTCCAGTGGGGAGACCTGAGGTCAACCTACCCCCACTCCCCTCCCCATCTCGTACTTCTGTGTGGGAGACCTTCCTAGGCAGTAGCCTGCCTAGCTCACAAACTAGAAACCCACTCTGACAAGGTTAATTGACCAAAAGTCCCACAAGGTGACATGATATCATTGACGTGACGTGCAAAATGAGCGATAGAAAACCAATCAAGCAAATGTCACCATTCCCTTTTTTTTGTGCGGGCGCCCAGTGCCTCCCCTGGCAAGGTGCCACCCTTGGCAGCTGCTCATGTCGCCTATCCCTAAATCCGCCACTGCTCTAATTAACATCCTCTTCAGCAAAGGTAACTCTGGGTCTTCCTGTCCTGTGGCAGTCCTCATGAGAGCTAGTTTAATCATAGCGCTTGATGTTGTTGTGAAACTTTAAAAGTTCTTGAAATTTTACGGATTGACTGAGTAATGATGGCTTGCCATTTCTCTTTACTTATTTGACATAATATGGACTTGGCCTTTTAACAAATAGGGCTCTCTTCTGTATACCCCCCCTACCCTGTCACAACACAACTGATTTGCTCAAATGCATTAAGGAAAGAAATTCCACAATTTAACTTTGAACAAGGCACACTTGTTCATTGAAATGCATTCCAGGTGACTACCTCATGAAGCTGGTTGAGAGAATGCCAAGAGTGTGCGAAGCTGTCATCGAGGCAGAGGGTGGCTACTTTTAAGAATCTCAAAAACAAAATATTTTTTCATCTTTTCACAAATAGTTTCATATTTAAACATTTACATTGCACAACAATTCCATGTGAATCTGATAACTAGAATGTGTAGACTTTCCAAGATACAGTTTATGTCGTCCTATCACCAGTAATCATGTCTCAGACGCCAACTGATCTGACATCATATTCATTAAGCCCCAACGCATATTTTCAACTGGTTGGATTACCCAAATATGGTTCCGTTTCCCAACTTTTGATGTTACCAGACTCTCTATGTTAACAAAGGGCTTGACAAGAGTCAACTCTATAAAGTAGAGGGAGAGAAAAGGAGAAGGGTATTTATGGGGTTCATAAACCTCCACAACAGGCCAACGTCATGACACCCTGGAACGAGTAGGTGTGTCCAAACTTTTGACAGGTACTGTATGTTGAAGAGGGCGAGGCTTAAGCTGCATCCCTGTCTCATCCCACGGCTCGTGGAAAGAAATGTGTGTGTTTTGGTAATTTTAACATACTTGTTGACTCCTCTAATGTGTTAGTCCTCTAATGTGTTAGTCCTCTAATGTTTTAGTCCTCTAATGTTTTAGTCCTCTAATGTTTTAGTCCTCTAATGTGTTAGTCCTCTAATGTTTTAGTCCTCTAATGTTTTAGTCCTCTAATGTTTTAGTCCTCTAATGTTTTAGTCCTCTAATGTTTTAGTCCTCTAATGTTTTAGTAATTTAATGTTTTACTAATTTAACTAAATGCTAATGCATGACACATAACTGAACTAAACAAGATCTTAATCTGAGTTAAACAAGCTCTTAATCTGAGGTAAACACACTCTTATTTAGAGTTAAACAACCTCTTCTTCTGCGGTAAACAAGCTCTGAAAGATGCTCTCTCTGGCTGTGCAAGTCTGATTGTATCTAGATAACAAAGTAGAACCTTGTAAATTAAGAGACAAATAAAGATACTTGACTAAACCCTCCGACTGGTTAAGTCCATGCTTATTCCACTGCAGTGGGGAGTCCTCGGAATAACAAATAAAGGTGTTCCCCAGACCTGACATAGTATTCTCCCCAGACCTGACATAGTATTCTCCCCAGACCTGACATAGTATTCTCTTCAGACCTGACATAGTATTCTCCCCAGACCTGACATAGTATTCTCTTCAGACCTGACATAGTATTCTCCCCAGACCTGACATAGTATTCTCCCCAGACCTGACATAGTATTCTCCCCAGACCTGACATAGTATTCTCTTCAGACCTGACATAGTATTCTCCCCAGACCTGACATAGTATTCTCTTCAGACCTGACATAGTATTCTCCCCAGACCTGACATAGTATTCTCCCCAGACCTGACATAGTATTCTCCCCAGACCTGACATAGTATTCTCTTCAGACCTGACATAGTATTCTCCCCAGACCTGACATAGTATTCTCTTCAGACCTGACATAGTATTCTCCCCAGACCTGACATAGTATTCTCTTCAGACCTGACATAGTATTCTCCCCAGACCTGACATAGTATTCTCTTCAGACCTGACATAGTATTCTCCCCAGACCTGACATAGTATTCTCCCCAGACCTGACATAGTATTCTCCCCAGACCTGACATAGTATTCTCTTCAGACCTGACATAGTATTCTCCCCAGACCTGACATAGTATTCTCTTCAGACCTGACATAGTATTCTCCCCAGACCTGACATAGTATTCTCCCCAGACCTGACATAGTATTCTCCCCAGACCTGACATAGTATTCTCCCCAGACCTGACATAGTATTCTCCCCAGACCTGACATAGTATTCTCCTCAGACCTGACATAGTATTCTCCTCAGACCTGACATAGTATACTCCCCAGACCTGACATAGTATTCTCCCCAGACCTGACATAGTATTCTCCCCAGACCTGACATAGTATTCTCCCAGACCTGACATAGTATTCTCCCCAGACCTGTCATAGTATTCTCCCAGACCTGACATAGTATTCTCCCCAGACCTGACATAGTATTCTCCCAGACCTGACATAGTATTCTCCCCAGACCTGACATAGTATTCTCCCCAGACCTGACATAGTATTTTCCCCAGACCTGACATAGTATTCTCCCCAGACCTGTCATAGTATTCTCCCCAGACCTGACATAGTATTCTCCCCAGACCTGACATAGTATTCTCCCAGACCTGACATAGTATTCTCCCCAGACCTGACATAGTATTCTCCCCAGACCTGACATGGTATTCTCCCCAGACCTGACATAGTATTCTCCCCAGACCTGATATAGTATTCTCCTCAGACCTGATATAGTATTCTCCCCAGACCTGACATAGTATTCTCCTCAGACCTGACATAGTATTCTCCCCAGACCTGACATGGTATTCTCCCCAGACCTGACATAGTATTCTCCCCAGACCTGACATAGTATTCTCCCCAGACCTGATATAGTATTCTCCTCAGACCTGATATAGTATTCTCCCCAGACCTGACATAGTATTCTCCTCAGACCTGACATAGTATTCTCCCCAGACCTGACATGGTATTCTCCCCAGACCTGACATAGTATTCTCCCCAGACCTGACATAGTATTTTCCCCAGACCTGACATAGTATTCTCCCCAGACCTGTCATAGTATTCTCCCCAGACCTGACATAGTATTCTCCCCAGACCTGACATAGTATTCTCCCAGACCTGACATAGTATTCTCCCCAGACCTGACATAGTATTCTCCCCAGACCTGACATGGTATTCTCCCCAGACCTGACATGGTATTCTCCCCAGACCTGACATAGTATTCTCCCCAGACCTGATATAGTATTCTCCTCAGACCTGACATAGTATTCTCCCCAGACCTGACATAGTATTCTCCTCAGACCTGACATAGTATTCTCCCCAGACCTGACATGGTATTCTCCCCAGACCTGACATAGTATTCTCCCCAGACCTGACATAGTATTCTTCAGTTCCGTATTAGAATGTGACTGAATATTGTTAATACATACATCGTCAAGTCTGTGATTACAGACTGATGCCTGTAGTCTGACCCATCTGGAGCATCACACATGAGGACCTTTTGAAGAAAGTTGATGCCAATTTACCATCAAGTTTACTGGACATGGCTGGTGGTGGTGAACACACTGTAAATACTACAGTAAACTACAGTACTGTCTGCAAAACACTACAGTAAATATTACAATATACTGCAGTAATAAACGCAAAACACTACTGTAAATACTAGAGTAAAGTCTGCAGAAATACTACAGTGTATACTATAGTAAATACATATATTAATACAACAATATTTCTACCAGAGTATATTATAGTATTTTTCATGTGGGTAGAGACAGTCATTTACTGACTTGGACTGTCTCCATGGCTACCTGCGCTACTGGCCCAGAGGGGTCTCTCTCTCCTCTCTCTCTCTCTCTCTCTCTCTCTCTGTCTCTCTCTCTCTCTCTCTCTCTCTCTCTCTCTCTCTCTCTCTCTCCTGTCTCTCTCTCTCCTCTCTCCTGTCTCTCTCTCCTGTCTCTGTCTCTCTCTCTCTCTCTCCTCTCTCTCTCTCTCTCTCTCTCCTGTCTCTCTCTTCTCATCTCTGTCTCTCTCCTCCTCCTCCTCTCTCTCTCTCCTCTCTCTCTCCTCTCCTGTCTCTCTCATCTCTCTCCTGTCTCCTCTCTCCCTCTCTCTCTCTCCTCTCTCCCTCCCGTCTCTGTCTCTTCTCTCTCTCTCTCTCTCCTCTCTCTCTCTCTCTCTCCTGTCTCTCTCTCTCTCTCTCTCGCTCTCTCTCTCTCCTGTCTCTCTCTCTCTCTCTCTCTCCTCTCTCTCTCTCCTCTCTCTCTCTCCTGTCTCTCTCTCTCTCCTCTCTCTCTCTCTCCTGTCTCTCTCTCTCTCTCTCTCTCTCTCTCTCTCTCTGTCTCTCTCTCTCTCCTCTCTCCTCTCATCTCTCTCTCTCCTGTCTCTCTCTCTCTCCTCTCTCTCTCCTGTCTCTCTCTCTCCTGTCTCTCTCTCTCCGTCTCTCTCTCTCCTCTCTCTCTCCTCTCTCTCCCTCTCTCTCGCTCCTCTCTCTATCTCTCTCCTGTCTCTCTCTCTCTCTCCTCTCTCTCTCTCCTCTCTCTCCTCTCTCTCTCCTCTCTCTCCTCTCTCTCGCTCCTCTCTCTATCTCTCTCCTGTCTCTCTCTTTCTCCCCTGTCTCTCTCTCTCCTGTCTCTCTCTCTCTCATTCTCAAACACACACACACTCTCTTGTAGTGTACTACATAAGGAATAGGGTGCCGTCTGGGACACAAACCCTAGCCCTCTCTCCTTTAGGGGGCTGTGTGGGGGGGGGGGGTAAATCTCAGTTGGTCCTGTATGGCACCAGCTGTCCAAAGAAAAGGGAGGTGTGGCAAATTACCACCATTATGGGAGTAGAGAGGCGTGTCTAAAGTTATTAACTGTGGCCACGAGACACAGGTGTTCACAGGGAGCCGGAAGATCTTTTAAATCTGTCCTGGCTGAGAGGGAATGACGGAGGGTACGCCACCCAATGCAGTGCATTGATCAGGGCAGATATAGAACAGGGGTCCATGTAGGACACAGTCCAGTGTGTATGGGGGTTCCATGTAGGATACAGTCCAGTGTGTATGGGGGTCAGTCCAGTGTGTGTGGGGGTCAGTCCAGTGTGTATGGGGGTCAGTCCAGTGTGTATGGGGGTCAGTCCAGTGTGTATGGGGGTCAGTCCAGTGTGTATGGTGGTCAGTCCAGTGTGTATGGGGGTCAGTCCAGTGTGTATGGGGGTCAGTCCAGTGTGTATGGGGGTTCCATGTAGGATACAGTCCAGTGTGTATGGGGGTTGAGGGGAGAGGACGTTGCAGCCTGGCTCATTTCAATAGGAAACCTTTCCTATTGTGTGGTTTTAATTTCCTTTTCCTCATTCACTGGAAGCCCCAGGGCTAATATCCGTTTCCAGATTAACAAAAGTAAAGTGTGCCGCTGACTGGTGTTATCATCTGAGTTAAACCTGCCCTTCTTCCTAGTCAGTAGATAACAATGTCAATATTTTTTAATCAAGCAACTTCCGTTTGAGGAGTATTAGATGTGTTTAAAAGATGCCTACAGTGACTTGATCGGGTTTTAGGGCCTGGTTTCCCAGACACCAAATTAAGCTTAGTCCTGGACTAAAGAGTATGATTCATGGAGATGAGTCCTGGACTAAAGAGTATGATCGTGGAGATGAGTCCTGGACTAAAGAGTATGATTCGTGGAGATGAGTCCTGGACTAAAGAGTATGATTCATGGAGATGAGTCCTGGACTAAAGAGTATGATTCATGGAGATGAGTCCTGGACTAAAGAGTATGATTCATGGAGATGAGTCCTGGACTAAAGAGTATGATTCATGGAGATGAGTCCTGGACTAAAGAGTATGATTCATGGAGATGAGTCCTGGACTAAAGTGTATGATTCGTGGAGATGAGTCCTGGACTAAAGAGTATGGATTCGTGGAGATGAGTCCTGGACTAAAGAGTATGATTCATGGAGATGAGTCCTGGACTAAAGAGTATGATTCATGGAGATGAGTCCTGGACTAAAGAGTATGATTCATGGAGATGAGTCCTGGACTAAAGAGTATGATTCATGGAGATGAGTCCTGGACTAAAGAGTATGATTCATGGAGATGAGTCCTGGACTAAAGAGTATGATTCGTGGAGATGAGTCCTGGACTAAAGAGTATGATTCATGGAGATGAGTCCTGGACTAAAGAGTATGATTCGTGGAGATGAGTCCTGGACTAAAGTGTATGATTCGTGGAGATGAGTCCTGGACTAAAGAGTATGATTCGTGAGATGAGTCCTGGACTAAAGAGTATGATTCGTGGAAATGAGTCCTGGACTAAAGAGTATGATTCGTGGAAATGAGTCCTGGACTAAAGAGTATGATTCATGGAAATGAGTCCCTGGACTAAAGAGTATGATTCATGGAAATGAGTCCTGGACTAAAGAGTATGATTCATGGAAATGAGTCCTGGACTAAAGAGTATGATTCATGGAAATGAGTCCTGGACTAAAGAGTATGATTCATGGAAATGAGTCCTGGACTAAAGAGTATGATTCATGGAAATGTGTCCTAGACTAAAGAGTATGATTCATGGAAATGAGTCCTGGACTAAAGAGTATGATTCATGGAAATGAGTCCTGGACTAAAGAGTATGATTCATGGAGATGAGTCCTGGACTAAAGAGTATGATTCATGGAGATGAGTCCTGGACTAAAGAGTATGATTCATGGAGATGAGTCCTGGACTAAAGAGTATGATTCATGGAGATGAGTCCTGGACTAAAGAGTATGATTCATGGAGATGAGTCCTGGACTAAAGAGTATGATTCATGGAGATGAGTCCTGGACTAAAGAGTATGATTCATGGAGATGAGTCCTGGACTAAAGAGTATGATTCGTGGAGATGAGTCCTGGACTAAAGAGTATGATTCATGGAGATGAGTCCTGGACTAAAGAGTATGATTCGTGGAGATGAGTCCTGGACTAAAGTGTATGATTCATGGAGATGAGTCCTGGACTAAAGAGTATGATTCGTGGAGATGAGTCCTGGACTAAAGAGTATGATTCGTGGAAATGAGTCCTGGACTAAAGAGTATGATTCGTGGAAATGAGTCCTGGACTAAAGAGTATGATTCATGGAAATGAGTCCTGGACTAAAGAGTATGATTCATGGAAATGAGTCCTGGACTAAAGAGTATGATTCATGGAAATGAGTCCTGGACTAAAAGAGTATGATTCATGGAAATGAGTCCTGGACTAAAGAGTATGATTCATGGAAATGAGTCCTGGACTAAAGAGTATGATTCATGGAAATGTGTCCTAGACTAAAGAGTATTATTCATGGAAATGAGTCCTGGACTAAAGAGTATGATTCATGGAATTGAGTCCTGGACTAAAGAGTATGATTCATGGAAATGAGTCCTGGACTAAAGAGTATGATTCATGGAAATGAGTCCTGGACTAAAGTGTATGATTCGTGGAGATGAGTCCTGGACTAAAGAGTATGATTCGTGGAGATGAGTCCTGGACTAAAGAGTATGATTCGTGGAAATGAGTTCCTGGACTAAAGAGTATGATTCGTGGAAATGAGTCCTGGACTAAAGAGTATCATTCATGGAAATGAGTCCTGGACTAAAGAGTATGATTCATGGAAATGAGTCCTGGACTAAAGAGTATGATTCATGGAAATGAGTCCTGGACTAAAGAGTATGATTCATGGAAATGAGTCCTGGACCTAAAGAGTATGATTCATGGAAATGAGTCCTGGACTAAAGAGTATGATTCATGGAAATGAGTCCTGGACTAAAGAGTATGATTCATGGAAATGAGTCCTGGACTAAAGAGTATGATTCATGGAAATGAGTCCTGGACTAAGAGTATGATTCATGGAAATGAGTCTTGGACTAAAGAGTATGATTCATGGAAATGAGTCCTGGACTAAAGAGTATGATTCGTGGAAATGAGTCCTGGACTAAAAGTGTATGATTCGTGGAGATGAGTCCTGGACTAAAGAGTATGATTCGTGGAGATGAGTCCTGGACTAAAGAGTATGATTCATGGAAATGAGTCCTGGACTAAAGAGTATGATTCAAGGAAATGAGTCCTGGACTAAAGAGTATGATTCATAGGAAATGAGTCCTGGACTAAAGAGTATGATTCATGGAAATGAGTCCTGGACTAAAGAGTATGATTCATGGAAATGAGTCCGGACTAAAGAGTATGATTCATGGAAATGAGTCCTGGACTAAAGAGTATGATTCATTGGAAATGAGTCCTGGACTAAAGAGTATGATTCATGGAAATGAGTCCTGGACTAAAGAGTATGATTCATGGAAATGAGTCTTGGACTAAAGAGTATGATTCATGGAAATGAGTCCTGGACTAAAGAGTATGATTCATGGAAATGAGTCCCGGACTAAAGAGTATGATTCATGGAAATGAGTCCCGGACTAAAGAGTATGATTCATGGAAATGAGTCCTGGACTAAAGAGTATGATTCATGGAAATGAGTCCTGGACTAAAGAGTATGATTCAAGGAAATGAGTCCTGGACTAAAGAGTATGATTCATGGAAATGAGTCCTGGACTAAAGAGTATGATTCATGGAAATGAGTCCTGGACTAAAGAGTATGATTCATGGAAATGAGTCTTGGACTAAAGAGTATGATTCATGGAAATGAGTCCTGGACTAAAGAGTATGATTCATGGAAATGAGTCCTGGACTAAAGAGTATGATTCATGGAAATGAGTCCTGGACTAAAGAGTATGATTCATGGGAAATGAGTCCTGGACTAATAGAAGTATGATTCATGGAAATGAGTCCTGGGACTAAAGAGTATGATTCATGGAAATGAAGTCCAACAGGACTAAAGAGTATGATTCATGGAAAATGGTCCCCGGACTAAAGAGTAACTGATCTCATGGAAAATGAGTCCTGGAACCTAAAGAAGTATGATTCATCGGAAATGAGTCCCAGGACGTAAAGAGTATGATTCATGGAAATGAGTCCCGGACTAAAGAGTGTGTGATTCATTGGAAATGGAGTCCTGAGACTTAAAGAGTAATCGATTCATCGGAAATGAAGTTCCCTGCGACTAAAGAGTATGATTCCACGAGAAATGGAGTTCCTGGGGACTAAAAGGGAGGTAGTGTATTCGTGGAATAGAAGTTCCTGGACTAAAGGAAGTATGATTCGTGGGAAATGAGTCCTGGACCTACAGAGTATGATCGTCGAATGAGTCCTGGACTAAAGATGGTATGATTCCCTTGGAAATGAGTCCTGGGACTAAGAGTATGATTCATGGAAATGAGTCCTGGACTAAAGAGTATGATTCATGGAAATGAGTCTGGACTCAAAGAGTATGATTCATGGAAATGAGTCCTGGACTAAAGAGATGATTCATCGGAAATGAAGTCCTGGACTAAAGAGTATGATTCATGGAAATGTGTCCTAGACTAAAGAGTATGATTCATGGAAATGAGTCCCTGGACTAAAGAGTATGATTCATGGAATGAGTCCTGGACTAAAGAGTATGATTCATGGAGATGAGTCCTGGACTAAAGGTATGATTCATGGAGATGAGTCTGGACTAAAGAGTATGATTCATGGAGATGAGTCCTGGACTAAAGTATGTATTCAGGATATGAGTCCTGGACTAAAGAGTATGATTCATGGAGATGAGTCCTGAACTAAGAGTATGATTCATGGAGATGAGTCCCTGGACTAAAGAGTATGATTCATGGAGATGAGTCCTGGACTAAAGAGTATGATTCATGGAGATGAAGTCCCTGGACTAAAGAGTTAATGGACTAAAGATTATGATTACATGGAGATGAGTCCTGGACTAAAGAGTATGATTCGTGGAGATGAGTCCTGGACTAAAGTGTATGATTCATGAGATGAGTCCTGGACTAAAGAGTATGATTCGTGGAGATGAGTCCTGGACTAAAGAGTATGATTCGTGGAAATGAGTCCTGGACTAAAGAGTATGATTCTGGAAATGAGTCCTGGACTAAAGAGTATGATTCATGGAAATGAGTTCCTGGACTAAAGAGTATGATTCATGGAAATGAGTCCTGGACTAAAGAGTATGATTCATGGAAATGAGTCCTGGACTAAAGAGTATGATTCATGGAAATGAGTCCTGGACTAAAGAGTATGATTCATGGAAATGAGTCCTGGACTAAAGAGTATGATTCATGGAAATGTGTCCTAGACTAAAGAGTATTATTCATGGAAATGAGTCCTGGACTAAAGAGTATGATTCATGGAAATGAGTCCTGGGACTAAAGCAGTATGATGTCATGATGGAAATGAGTCCTGGACTAAAGTGTATGATTCGTGGAGATGAGTCCTGGACTAAAGAGTATGATTCGTGGAGATGAGTCCTGGACTAAAGAGTATGATTCGTGGAAATGAGTCCTGGACTAAAGAGTATGATTCGTGGAAATGAGTCCTGGACTAAAGAGTATCATTCATGGAAATGAGTCCTGGACTAAAGAGTATGATTCATGGGAAATGAGTCCTGGACTAAAGAGTATGATTCATGGAATGAGTCCTGGACTAAAGAGTATGATTCATGGAAATGAGTCCTGGACTAAAGAGTATGATTCATGGAAATGAGTCCTGGACTAAAGAGTATGATTCATGGAAATGAGTCCTGGACTAAAGAGTATGATTCATGGAAATGAGTCCTGGACTAAAGAGTATGATTCATGGAAATGAGTCCTGGACTAAAGAGTATGATTCATGGAAATGAGTCTTGGACTAAAGAGTATGATTCATGGAAATGAGTCCTGGACTAAAGAGTATGATTCGTGGAAATGAGTCCTGGACTAAAGTGTATGATTCGTGGAGATGAGTCCTGGACTAAAGAGTATGATTCATGGAAATGAGTCCTGGACTAAAGAGTATGATTCATGGAAATGAGTCCCGGACTAAAGAGTATGATTCATGGAAATGAGTCCCGGACTAAAGAGTATGATTCATGGAAATGAGTCCTGGACTAAAGAGTATGATTCATGGAAATGAGTCCTGGACTAAAGAGTATGATTCAAGGAAATGAGTCCTGGACTAAAGAGTATGATTCATGGAAATGAGTCCTGGACTAAAGAGTATGATTCTGGAAATGAGTCCTGGACTAAAGAGATGATTCATGGAAATGAGTCTTGGACTAAGAGTATGATTCATGGAAATGAGTCCTGGACTAAAGAGTATGATTCATGGAAATGAGTCCTGGACTAAAGAGTATGATTCATGGAAATGAGTCCTGGACTAAAGAGTATGATTCATGGAAATGAGTCCCGGACTAAAGAGTATGATTCATGGAAATGAGTCCCGGACTAAAGAGTATGATTCATGGAAATGAGTCCTGGACTAAAGAGTATGATTCATGGAAATGAGTCCCGGACTAAAGAGTATGATTCATGGAAATGAGTCCCGGACTAAAGAGTATGATTCATGGAAATGAGTCCTGGACTAAAGAGTATGATTCGTGGAAATGAGTCCTGGACTAAAGAGTATGATTCATGGAAATGTGTCTTGGACTAAAGAGTATGATTCATGGAAATGAGTCCTGGACTAAAGAGTATGATTCATGGAAATGAGTCCCGGACTAAAGAGTATGATTCATGGAAATGAGTCCCGACTAAAGAGTATGATTCATGGAAATGAGTCCTGGACTAAAGAGTATGATTCATGGGAATGAGTCCTGGACTAAAGAGTATGATTCATGGAAATGAGTCCTGGACTAAAGAGTATGATTCATGGAAATGAGTCCTGGACTAAAGAGTATGATTCAAGGAAATGAGTCCTGGACTAAAGAGTATGATTCATGGAAATGAGTCTGGACTAAAGAGTATGATTCATGGAAATGAGTCCTGGACTAAAGAGTATGATTCATGGAATGAGTCCTGGACTAAAGAGTATGATTCATGGAAATGGGTCCTGGACTAAAGAGTATGATTCATGGAAATGAGTCCTGGACTAAAGAGTATGATTCATGGAAATGAGTCTTGGACTAAAGAGTATGATTCATGGAAATGAGTCCTGGACTAAAGAGTATGATTCATGGAAATGAGTCCTAGACTAAAGAGTATGATTCATGGATATGAGTCCTGGACTAAAGAGTATGATTCATGGAAATGAGTCCTGGACTAAAGAGTATGATTCATGGAAATGAGTCCTGGACTAAAGAGTATGATTCATGGAAATGAGTCCTGGACTAAAGAGTATGATTCATGGAAATGAGTCCTGGACTAAAGAGTGTGATTCATGGAAATGAGTCCTGGACTAAAGAGTATGATTCATGGAAATGAGTCCTGGACTAAAGAGTATGATTCATGGAAATGAGTCCTGGACTAAAGAGTATGATTCATGGAAATGAGTCCTAGACTAAAGAGTATGATTCATGGATATGAGTCCTGGACTAAAGAGTATGATTCATGGAAATGAGTCCTGGACTAAAGAGTATGATTCATGGAAATGAGTCCTGGACTAAAGAGTATGATTCATGGAAATGAGTCCTGGACTAAAGAGTATGATTCATGGAAATGAGTCTTGGACTAAAGAGTATGATTCAAGGAAATGAGTCCTGGACTAAAGAGTATGATTCATGGAAATGAGTCCTGGACTAAAGAGTATGATTCATGGAAATGAGTCCTGGACTAAAGAGTATGATTCATGGAATGAGTCCTGGACTAAAGAGTATGATTCAAGGAAATGAGTCCTGGACTAAAGAGTATGATTCATGGAAATGAGTCCTGGACTAAAGAGTATGATTCATGGAAATGAGTCCTGGACTAAAGAGTATGATTCATGGAAAGGAGTCCTGGACTAAAGAGTATGATTCATGGAAATGAGTCCTGGACTAAAGAGTATGATTCATGGAGATTCTCTTTTTAGTCCAGGGCTAGGCTCAATCTGCATCTGGGAAACTGGTCCTCGGTGGTTCAGAACACTATATGTGTGCGAATACGTTTAAGGGGGGGATTTGCTTTATACATTCAAACACAGAGATGTGACTTTTGGCTTTAAAACCATAGTTCTCCTGTGTCTGTCCTCTCTGTTGAAGGGAACCATCAGGGTTATGGACCCTATTCCCTACACAGTGCACTTATTTTGACATGTTAGTCATTTAGCATCTTATCCAGAGCGACTTATAGTAGTGTATTCATCTTCAGATAGCTAGGTGGACCAGTCATAGTCAGTACATTCATCTTCAGATAGCTAGGTGGACCAGTCATAGTCAGTACATTCATCTTCAGATAGCTAGGTGGACCAGTCATAGTCAGTACATTCATCTCCAGATAGCTAGGTGGACCAGTCATAGTCAGTGTATTCATCTCCAGATAGCTAGGTGGACCAGTCATAGTCAGTACATTCATCTCCAGATAGCTAGGTGGACCAGTCATTGTCAGTACATTCATCTCCAGATAGCTAGGTGGACCAGTCATAGTCAGTACATTCATCTCCAGATAGCTAGGTGGACCAGTCATAGTCAGGACATTCATCTTCAGATAGCTAGGTGGACCAGTCATAGTCAGTACATTCATCTCCAGATAGCTAGGTGGACCAGTCATAGTCAGTACATTCATCTCCAGATAGCTAGGTGGACCAGTCATAGTCAGTACATTCATATCCAGATAGCTAGGTGGGACAACCACATATCACAGGCTTTGTAGTACATGTTTCCTCAATAAAGTAGTTATCAGCAAAGTCAGATAGAAAAAGGGAGGACCCAGAGGAGTCAGCTAGAAAAGGGGAGGACCCGAGGAGTCAGCTAGATGAAGGGAGGACCTGGAGAAGTCAGCTAGAAAAAGGGAGGACCTGGAGGAGTCACCTAGAAAAGGGGAGGACCCGAGGAGTCACCTAGAAAAGGGGAGGGCCTGGAGGAGTCACCTAGAAAAGGGCAGGACCTGGAGGAGTCACCTAGAAAAGGGGAGGACCTGGAGGAGTAACCTAGAAAAGGGGAGGACCTGGAGGACTCACCTAGAAAAGGGGAGGACCTGGAGGACTCACCTAGAAAAGGGAAGGACCCGAGGAGTCACCTAGAAAAGGGGAGGACCTGGAGGAGTCACCTAGAAAAGGGGAGGACCTGGAGGAGTCACCTAGAAAAGGGGAGGACCTGGAGGAGTCACCTAGTAAAGGGAGGACCCAGAGGAGTCAGCTAGTAAAAGGGGAGGACCCAGAGGAGTCAGCTAGTAAAGGGGAGGACCCAGAGGAATCAGCTAGTAAAGGGGAGGACCTGGAGGAGTCAGCTAGTAAAGGGAGGACCTGGAGGAGTCACCTAGTAAAGGGAGGACCCAGAGGAGTCAGCTAGTAAAGGGAGGACCCAGAGGAGTCAGCTAGTAAAGGGGAGGACCCAGAGGAGTCAGCTAGTAAAGGGGAGGACCCAGAGGAATCAGCTAGTAAAGGGGAGGACTTGGAGGAGTCAGCTAGTAAAGGGGAGGACCCAGAGGAGTCAGCTAGTAAAGGGGAGGACCCAGAGGAGTCAGCTAGTAAAGGGGAGGACCCAGAGGAGTCAGCTAGTAAAGGGGAGGACCCAGAGGAATCTAGGTCAGACTATTCCTCTGACCTGGTAGGTTATTAAACCCAGGTAGACTATTCCTCTGACCTGGTAGGTTATTAAACCCAGGTAGACTATTCCTCTGACCTGGTAGGTTATTAAACCCAGGTAGACTATTCCTCATGTCTCAGGACAAGATTAACCCACTAAACTCAGCAAAACAAGTCTGACACACATCTTCAAATAGTTTTCTCTGTCATGTTTTTATGCTTCATAATATTTAGGTAATATTGCACTCCCCTAGACTTGAATAATTGTCTCATGTGTGTATACATCTGAATGGTTCATATTCAAAACGGGACCCTCAATATTTAATTAATTCTTATCAGTCAATATGTATGTCGCTTCTGTCTCTATAGTAATACAAATGTCCACAGGCAGCAATCAGAAAAGGTTGTGAATGCCGAATTAAAGGTGGTCGCCACCACACAGGAGATGAGTGGCATTTATCGACAGTTCATAATGTGACCAGAGATGGCAGGCGAGTTCTCTTATTCCCATCAACTGCCTTAATCCCAATACTAGAACCCCCTCACCCCCCAGTTTATTCCATAGTTCCATCGATCCTCCAAACGTTCCAATCCGGTTCAGCGGAGTTAATATCACTCCGCTCTTTACCCTCCAACCCCCAGTTAGATCAATTAATTCGCGCACCCATCTCCTCTCTCTCACGCTGGTCTCTCACAGTGAACCGCTGGACAGCTCCCGTTACTGGTGATCCGAAGCCCGCATGTCCTTTCCCAAGGGGGGTTTCTACCGCGCTACGCTTGGAGTACTGCCGCTGAAAAAAAGATGAATAACTAAACGGTTTTAGTTGTTTCTTCATAACTTGGAAACTACCACCGACGTACCTGACTGCTTTTGTTGCTATTGTATTGGGAGATTCATTGTGCAACCGGT
>NC_034196.2:46210461-46237961 GCF_002021735.2 Oncorhynchus kisutch | reverse complement strand
CTCTATCTACCACTGGCTTGTGATTGGTGAATCTCTTGTCTGGTGCTCAGGATCGAGTATACATCAATTCTGTACTGTACCGTGATTACCATACCTGATTCTTGGGCCTGTAGTATGTGCTTTCTAGGGTATTCAGTCTCATACTCAGGGTGTACTTCATCTTTACACCACTAGAGGTGCCCTACCACTTAGAAATACAGTACACGTTCCATTCTCTATACACAATTGCAACAATCTCATGTTTGCAACAATCTCATGTTTGCATAGACTGCCAGTCATTGTAGAGTTTAAATCCCTCTCTCTAGCATGCTAATAGATACCCATAGACTTCCAGTCATTGAGCTAACACTAGTTAGAATTGGCTCGTGGAACTACCTCTAACTTTCATCATATTGGACCCTGAGACATACAGATGTCATCCACAAGTTCATCTGACTCTGGGGAAGTAGATAAATGGCCCCATTGCCAAAATCCTAACGTATCCTTTTAATCAAGTGCCATTAGCAGGGAGGTCATAGGCTCACAGTAAAGCTCAGGGCTTTTACAATGACCAAATGATGAGCAGGGAGGTCATAGGCTCACAATAAAGCTCAGGGCTTTTACAATGACCAAATGATGAGCAGGGAGGTCATAGGTTCACAGTAAAGCTCAGGGCTTTTACAATGACCAAATGATGAGCAGGGAGGTCATAGGCTCACAGTAAAGCTCAGGGCTTTTACAATGACCAAATGACAGTCTGTCCCTTGGCCACTTTCAGTCCCTCTAATGTTCTACTGTTTGCCGTGAAGTAACCAATGTGGCAGCAGCCAATGAGGCAGCAACCAATGAGGCAGCAACCAATGAGGCAGCAACCAATGAGGCAGCAACCAATGAGGCAGCAACCAATGTGGCAGCAACCAATGTGGCAGCAACCAATATGGCAACAACCAATGAGGCAGCAATCAATGGGGCAGCAGCCAATGAGGCAGCAATCACTATGGCAGCAACCAATGTTGCAGCAACCAATGAGGCAGCAACCAATGAGGCAGCAACCAATGAGGCAGCAACCAATGTGGCAGCAACCAATGTGGCAGCAACCAATGAGGCAGCAACCAATTTGGCAGCAGCCAATGAGGCAGCAACCAATGAGGCAGCAACCAATGAGGCAGCAACCAATGAGGCAGCAGCCAATGAGGCAGCAACCAATGAGGCAGCAACCAATTTGGCAGCAGCCAATGAGGCAGCAACCAATGAGGCAGCAACCAATGTGGCAGCAACCAATGTGGCACCAACCAATGAGGCAGCAACCAATTTGGCAGCAACCAATGAGGCAGCAACCAATGTGGCAGCAACCAATATGGCACCAACCAATGAGGCAGCAACCAATTTGGCAGCAGCCAATGAGGCAGCAACCAATGAGGCAGCAACCAATGTGGCAGCAACCAATGTGGCAGCAACCAATATGGCAACAACCAATGAGGCAGCAATCAATGGGGCAGCAGCCAATGAGACAGCAACCAATGAGGCAGCAACCAATGAGGCGGCAACCAATGAGGCAGCAACCAATATGTCAGCAGCCAATGAGGCAGCAACCAATGAGGCAGCAACCAATGAGGCAGCAACCAATATGTCAACAACCAATGAGGGAGCAATCAATATGGCAGCAACCAATGAGGCAGCAACCAATGAGGCAGCAACCAATATGGCAGCAACCAATCTTGCAGCAGCCAATGAGGCAGCAACCAATGAGGCAGCAACCAATGAGGCAGCAACCAATATGTCAACAACCAATGAGGCAGCAATCAATATGGCAGCAATCTATGGGGCAGCAGCCAATGAGGCAGCAACCAATGAGGCATCAACCAATATGGCAGCAACCACTGTTGCAGCAGCCAATGAGGCAGCAACCAATGAGGCAGCAGCCAATGAGGCGGCAATCAATATGGCAGCAACCAATGAGGCAGCAACCAATGAGGCAGCAACCAATATGGCAGCAACCAATGATGCAGCACCCAATGAGGCAGCAACCAATGAGGCAGCAACCAATATGGCAACAACCACTGTTGCAGCAGCCAATGGGACAGCAGCCAATGGGGCAGCAACCAATATGGCAACAACCACTGTTGCAGCAGCCAATGGGACAGCAGACAATGGGGCAGCAACCAATATGGCAACAACCACTGTTGCAGCAGCCAATGGGACAGCAGCCAATGGGGCAGCAACCAATATGGCAACAACCAATGTTGCAGCAGCCAATGAGGCAGCAATCAATGTGGCAGCAACCAATGAGGAAGCAATCAATGAGACAGCAACCAATGGGGCATCAACCAATGGGGCAGAAACCAATAGGGCAGGAACCAATGGGGCATCAACCAATGGGGCAGAAACCAATGGGGCAGGAACCAATGGGGCAGGAACCAATAGGGCAGGAACCAATGGGGCAGGACCCAATGGGGCATCAACCAATATCCCTATTAGTTGTGTAATCTAGTCTCATCTGAGGCAGTAGGCACCAGAAACACAGTCTAGTTTCTCCCAGCTCTGCTAAATACTGACATCCATGTCATATTGACTGACTAATCTCCTCCACGAGCTGCTGCAGTTTAATGAGTTGACCAGCCTCACTAACTCTCTGTGTTTTGTCCAAGGCTCGTGCTCTGACTCTGTACTACAGCTAAGCTCTCTCTCTCTCTCTCTCTCTCTCTCTTTCTCTCTCTCTCTCTCTCTCTCTCTCTCTCTCTCTCTCTCTCTCTCTCTCTCTCTCTCTCTCTCTCTTTCTTTTTCTTTTTCTCTCTCTTTCTCTGTCTATAGTAGACGGGAGACACAACTAACTCTCTGTGCTCTGGCTCTGTACTACAGCTAAGCTTCCATCTATCTCTCACTCTTTATCTGTCATTCTCTTAACCTCTCTGTCCCTCTCTAGCTCTCCCCGCTCTCTCTCTCACCCCCTCTTTCTGTCCCCCTTCTCTCTCTCTCTCTCTTTCACTGTATTTCTCTCTCACTTTCTCTTTATCTCTCAAGGTTTAAAAAAAGATAAAGACATGGGGTGTCCCGAGTGGTGCAGCGGTCTGAGGCACTGCATTGCAGTGTTGAGGCACTGCATTACAGTCTGGGGTTCAATCCTAGGCTGTGTCACAGTCCCATAGGGTTGACACAATTGGCCCAGCGTCGTCTGGGTTAGGGGAGGGTTTGGCCGGGGACATTCCTTGGCTCATTGCGACTTCAGTTGAGCAGTGTTTCCTCTGACACAGTGGTGCGGCGGGTGTTAAGAAGCTTGGCGGGTCATGACTTGATCTCAACCGTTGGGGAGTTGTAGCGATGAGACAAGATTGGATCGCAATTGGATATCATGGAATTGGGGGAAAAAAAGGGGTTAAAATTATAACATTTTGAAAATGCGCTAGCGCTAGCTAAATTGAAACATTGTATGAAATATTCACTTGGTCCAGGCACAAGCTAGCGCTAGCTAACTTGGAACATTGTATTAACTATTCACTTGGTCCAGGCACAAGCTAGCGCTAGCTAACTTGAAACATTGTATGAAATATTCACTTGGTCCAGGCACAAGCTAGCGCTAGCTAACTTGGAACATTGTATTAACTATTCACTTGGTCCAGGCACAAGCTAGCGCTAGCTAACTTGAAACGTTGTATGAAATATTCTGGGCCCTCAGAGTTTCCTGCACCAGTGAGCTCCAGACAGACACAACTGGAGGCTATTTGCGCAAAGAATAAGAAGTAATCATTTTATGACCTTTCCATCAGATCAAACATCAAAGCATGCATCCCCCCCCCCCCCATTTCACACAGAGTGGTTATCAAAGGGGAAATAGGTGTAAATATTTTTTGAAATAGGCTACGTTGAGGAACTATTGTCACTCTCAATGGATGTATAAAAAAACAGACTTTTTTACTTTGCTGTTTGAGGTGATGAAAAATAACTTTGAGAAGCTCCACATCAGTGGGGTTCGTGTTAATGACAGAAATACTATCAGATCCCCGAATGGCATGCAGGCCAGGTAGCCTAGGCTTACTTCTATGCCTAATCAGGTGTCCTTACTCAACATTGACAGGAACGCTCCAAACAAAACGACTTAACTGACAAAACTCGTAAATGGAATGAAATAAACCAAAACTTGTTTCTCACAGGTAGGTCGTGTACCCTGCAAACAACGTGTCCAATCAGACAATGACAACTGTAAGAATGGAATAATAATATATTGAATGCTTAACAGAAATGACTGTAACCAAATAAACAAATTAGATGACAAATTATGGGAATTAACGGTAAATGTGCTGCTGGTGATAATGGTGTGTCATCCCTGCGGCCTCTGGATTAGTCCACTGAGACGGGCCTCTACAATGGGTTAGTCCACTGAGTCGGGCCTCTACAATGGATTAGTCCACTGAGACAGGCCTCCACAATGGATTAGTCCACTGAGACAGACCAACACAATGGATTAGTCCACTGAGACGGGCCTCCGGAATAGTCCACTGAGACAGACCTCCACAATGGATTAGTCCACTGAGACAGACCTACACAATGGATTAGTCCACTGAGACGGGCCTCCGGAATAGTCCACTGAGACAGACCTCCACAATGAATTAGTCCACTTAGGTCACTGACCTACACAATGGATTAGTCCACTGAGACAGGCCTCCACAATGGATTAGTCCACTGAGACAGGCCTCTACAATGGATTAGTCCACTGAGACGGGCCTCTACAATGGATTAGTCCACTGAGGCGGGCCTCTACAATGGATTAGTCCACTGAGACGGGCCTCCACAATGGATTAGTCCACTGAGACCAGCCTCTACAATAGATTAGTCCACTGAGACAGGCCTCTACAATGGATTAGTCCACTGAGACGGGCCTCTACAATAGATTAGTCCATTGAGACAGGCCTCCACAATGGATTAGTCCATTGAGACCAGCCTCTACAATAGATTAGTCCATTGAGTCCAGCCTCTACAATAGATTAGTCCACTGAGTCAGGCCTCCACAATGGATTAGTCCATTGAGACCAGCCTCCACAATAGATTAGTCCACTGAGACAGGCCTCCACAATGGATTAGTCCATTGAGACCAGTCTCTACAATAGATTAGTCCATTGAGACAGGCCTCCATAAAGGATTAGTCCACTGAGACGGGCCTCTACAATGGATTAGTCCACTGAGACAGGCCTCTACAATGGATTAGTCCACTGAGACAGGCCTCGACAATGGATTAGTCCACTGAGACGGGCCTCTACAATGGATTAGTCCATTGAGACAGACCTCGACAATGGATTAGTCCATTGAGACAGGCCTCCACAATGGATTAGTCCACTGAGACAGGCCTCTACAATGGATTAGTCCATTGAGACAGGCCTCTACAATGGATTAGTCCACTAGACAGGCCTCCACAATGGATTAGTCCATTGAGACAGGCCTCCACAATGGATTAGTCCACTGAGACAGGCCTCCACAATGGATTAGTCCACTGAGACAGGCCTCCACAATGGATTAGTCCACTGAGACAGACCTCACCAATGGATTAGTCCACTGAGACAGGCCTCCACAATGGATTAGTCCACTGAGACAGGCCTCCACAATGGATTAGTCCACAGAGACGGGCCTCCGGATTAGTCCATTGAGACAGGCCTCCACAATGGATTAGTCCACAGAGATGGGCCTCCGGATTAGTCCATTGAGACAGGCCTCCACAATGGATTAGTCCACAGAGACGGGCCTCCGGATTAGTCCATTGAGACAGGCCTCCACAATGGATTAGTCCACAGAGATGGGCCTCCGGATTAGTCCACTGAGACAGGCCTCTACAATGGATTAGTCCACTGAGACAGGCCTCCACAATGGATTAGTCCATTGAGACAGGCCTCCACAATGGATTAGTCCACTGAGACAGGCCTCCACAATGGATTAGTCCACTCAAATGGGCGTCAATCAAGACCTGCCATAAAAGTCTAATTTTTCACTACTGATCGACCCCACAAATTATCGGTCGACCAACAGCCAATGGACCAGTCCACTAAAGGGGGTCAGCCCTAGTGTACACACAGCCTGTCTTGTCTTGAGAGCCAGGTCTGCCTATGGTGACCTCTCTTAATAGCAGGGTTATGCTCACTGAGTCGGTACATAGTCAACCATTTTCTTAATGTTGGGTCAGTCACAGTGGTCAGGTGATCTGGGTATTCTCTGTTTATGGACAGATCCAATTCCAGTTTTTTGGGGGGTTGATTCTTTCCAGTGTGTCAAATAGTTTTTGCTTTCTCATAATTTGGTTTGGTCTAATGGTGTTGATGTCCTGGTTCTCTGTGGGGTCTGTTTTGGGGGTCTGTTCTCTCTCTCTCTCTCTCTCTCTCTCTCTCTCTCTCTCTCTCTCTCTCTTGCTCTCTCTCTCTCTCTCTTTCTCTCTCTCTCTTTCTCTCTCTGCTTTCCCATGCTGCCTGTCATGTGTTCCTCTTTGATTCTGTCACTCATTCCTATCTCTATGGTAACTCTGACATTTTACCACTATACTGGGGGTTGGGAAGTAGGCTAATTTCCTTTGTTGTGTTAAGATCCCATTGTCCCATCTATTGCCAGCAGCAGACCACCCTGCATCCCACTGCTGGCTTGCCTCTGAAACTAAGCAGGGTTGGTCCTGGTCAGTGCCTGGATGGGAGACCAGATGCTGCTGGAAGTGGTGTGTTGGAGGGCCAGTAGGAGGCACTCCCTGGTCAGTCCCTGGATGGGAGACCAGATGCTGCTGGAAGTGGTGTGTTGGAGGGCCAGTAGGAGGCACTCCCTGGTCAGTCCCTGGATGGGAGACCAGATGCTCCTGGCTACTACTAATTGGTGTTGGAGGGCCAGTAGGAGGTGGTCTTTCCTCTGGTCTTAAAAAATATCCTGAAAATGGTAATTACAGTGCCTTGCGAAAGTATTCGCCCCCCTTGAACTTTGCGACCTTTTGCCACATTTCAGGCGCCAAACATAAAGATATAAAACTGTATTTTTTTGTGAAGAATCAACAACAAGTGGGACACAATCATGAAGTGGAACGACATTTATTGGATATTTCAAACTTTTTTAACAAATCAAAAACTGAAAAATTGGGCGTGCAAAATTATTCAGCCCCTTTACTTTCAGTGCAGCAAACTCTCTCCAGAAGTTCAGTGAGGATCTCTGAATGATCCAATGTTGACCTAAATGACTAATGATGATAAATACAATCCACCTGTGTGTAATCAAGTCTCCGTATAAATGCACCTGCACTGTGATAGTCTCAGAGGTCCATTAAAAGCGCAGAGAGCATCATGAAGAACAAGGAACACGCCAGGCAGGTCCGAGATACTGTTGTGAAGAAGTTTAAAGCCGGATTTGGATACAAAAAGATTTCCCAAGCTTTAAACATCCCAAGGAGCACTGTGCAAGCGATAATATTGAAATGGAAGGAGTATCAGACCACTGCAAATCTACCAAGACCTGGCCGTCCCTCTAAACTTTCAGCTCATACAAGGTGAAGACTGATCAGAGATGCAGCCAAGAGGCCCATGATCACTCTGGATGAACTGCAGAGATCTACAGCTGAGGTGGGAGACTCTGTCCATAGGACAACAATCAGTCGTATATTGCACAAATCTGGCCTTTATGGAAGAGTGGCAAGAAAGCCATTTCTTAAAGATATCCATAAAAAGTGTTGTTTAAAGTTTGCCACAAGCCACCTGGGAGACACACCAAACATGTGGAAGAAGGTGCTCTGGTCAGATGAAACCAAAATTGAACTTTTTGGCAACAATGCAAAACGTTATGTTTGGCGTAAAAGCAACACAGCTCATCACCATGAACACACCATCCCCACTGTCAAACATGGTGGTGGCAGTATCATGGTTTGGGCCTGCTTTTCTTCAGCAGGGACAGGGAAGATGGTTAAAATTGATGGGAAGATGGATGGAGCCAAATACAGGACCATTCTGGAAGAAAACCTGATGGAGTCTGCAAAAGACCTGAGACTGGGACGGAGATTTGTCTTCCAACAAGACAATGATCCAAAACATAAAGCAAAATCTACAATGGAATGGTTAAAAAATAAACATATCCAGGTGTTAGAATGGCCAAGTCAAAGTCCAGACCTGAATCCAATCGAGAATCTGTGGAAAGAACTGAAAACTGCTGTTCACAAATGCTCTCCATCCAACCTCACTGAGCTCGAGCTGTTTTGCAAGGAGGAATGGGGAAAAAATTCAGTCTCTCGATGTGCAAAACTGATAGAGACATACCCCAAGCGACTTACAGCTGTAATCGCAGCAAAAGGTGGCGCTACAAAGTATTCACTTAAGGGGGCTGAATAATTTTGCACGCCCAATTTTTCAGTTTTTGATTTGTTAAAAAAGTTTGAAATATCCAATAAATGTCGTTCCACTTCATGATTGTGTCCCACTTGTTGTTGATTCTTCACAAAAAATACAGTTTTATATCTTTATGTTTGAAGCCTGAAATGTGGCAAAAGGTCGCAAAGTTCAAGGGGGCCGAATACTTTCGCAAGGCACTGTATTTTGTGTAGTTTGGTCTCTCATCCAGGGACCAGAATCACCAAACAACCTGATGTAACTTACAACAGTTTGTATGACATAAACTCACACAGTGTTTTGCAATTTCTAAACATGGTGAATAAATCTCTTTTTACCTGTGATGTAATTTCCTGTACTACAAACGTTCTTACACCTTGTTATGCCACTATTAGTTATCCCAGACGTTGATATCATACTGCACATTAGCTACTGGAACTCATTAAGCTGGTCTCATTTTCATGATGTGCTACTTGGTAGAAACTCTCCTTTGCTTCCCAAGCAGTTGAATAATTGTTTTATCACGGTTGTAGTTCGATTTGAAGTGTGTTAGCTGTCATGTTCACTAGTGCAGGACATTTCCTGCTCTTTCCCAAAAGCAGTAGTACTGTAAAGCATCCATTAAAAAGTCATGTTGAACAAAAATACATGAGAAATAAGAAATCGAGAAAGTAAGCATGCTATATACAGGGACAGTAGCTATATACAGGGTCAGTAGTTATATACAGGGACAGTAGTTATATACAGGGACAGTTCAAGGGTCAGTAGCTATATACAGGGTCAGTAGTTATATACAGGGACAGTAGTTATATACAGGGACAGTTCCAGGGTCAGTAGCTATATACAGGGACAGTAGTTATATACAAGGACAGTAGTTATATACAGGGACAGTTCCAGGGTCAGTAGCTATATACAGGGACAGTAGTTATATACAGGGACAGTTCCAGGGTCAGTAGTTATATACAGGGACAGTAGTTATATACAGGGACAGTTCCAGGGTCAGTAGCTATATACAGGGACAGTTCCAGGGTCAGTAGTTATATACAGGGTCAGTTCCAGGGTCAGTAGTTATGTACAGGGTCAGTAGCTATATACAGGGACAGTAGTTATATACAGGGACAGTAGTTATATACAGGGTCAGTAGCTATATACAGGGACAGTAGTTATATACAGGGACAGTTCCAGGGTCAGTAGCTATATACAGGGACAGTAGTTATATACAGGGACAGTTCCAGGGTCAGTAGCTATATACAGGGACAGTAGTTATATACAGGGACAGTTCCAGGGTCAGTAGCTATATACAGGGACAGTAGTTATATACAGGGACAGTTCCAGGGTCAGTAGCTATATACAGGGACAGTAGTTATATACAGGGACAGTTCCAGGGTCAGTAGCTATATACAGGGACAGTAGTTATATACAGGGACAGTAGTTATATACAGGGACAGTTCCAGGGTCAGTAGCTATATACAGGGACAGTAGTTATATACAGGGACAGTTCCAGGGTCAGTAGCTATATACAGGGTCAGTAGCTATATACAGGGACAGTAGCTATATACAGGGTCAGTAGTTATATACAGGGTCAGTAGCTATATCCAGGGTCAGTAGCTATATACAGGGACAGTAGTTATATACAGGGACAGTTCCAGGGTCAGTAGCTATATACAGGGACAGTAGTTATATACAGGGACAGTTCCAGGGTCAGTAGCTATATACAGGGACAGTAGTTATATACAGGGACAGTAGTTATATACAGGGACAGTTCCAGGGTCAGTAGCTATATACAGGGACAGTAGTTATATACAGGGACAGTTCCAGGGTCAGTAGCTATATACAGGGTCAGTAGCTATATACAGGGTCAGTAGTTATATACAGGGTCAGTAACTATATACAGGGTCAGTAGTTATATACAGGGTCAGTAGCTACAGTGGGGAGAACAAGTATTTGATACACTGCTGATTTTGCAGGTTTTCCTACTTACAAAGCATGTAGAGGTCTCAAATTTTTATCATAGGTACACTTCAACTGTGAGAGACGGGATCTAAAACAAAAATCCAGAAAATCACATTGTATAATTTTTAAGTAATTAATTAGCATTTTATTGAATGACTTAAGTATTTGATACATCGGTGCAGAAACCTTTATTTGCAATTACAGAGATCATACGTTTCCTGTAATTCTTGATCAGGTTTGCATACACTGCAGCAGGGATTTTGGCCCACTCCTCCATACAGACCTTCTCCAGATCCTTCAGGTTTCGGGGCTGTCGCAGGGCAATACGGAATTTCAGCTCCCTCCAAATATTTTCTATTGGGTTCAGGTCTGGAGACTGGCTAGGCCACTCCAGGACCTTGAGATGCTTCTTACGGAGCCACTCCTTAGTTGCCCTGGCTGTGTGTTTCGGGTCGTTGTCATGCTGGAAGACCCAGCCAAGACCCATCTTCAATGCTCTTACTGAGGGAAGGAGGTTGTTGGCCAAGATCTCGCGATACATGGCCCCATCCATCCTCCCCTCAACACGGTGCAGTCGTACTGTCCCCTTTGCAGAAAAGCATCCCCAAAGAAGGATGTTTCCACCTCCATGCTTCACGGTTGGGATGATGTTCTTGGGGTTGTACTCATCCTTCTTCTTCCTCCAAACACGGCGAGTGGAGTTCAGACCAAAAAGCTCTATTTTTGTCTCATCAGACCACATGACCTTCTCCCATTCCTCCTCTGGATCATCCAGATGGTCATTGGCAAACTTCAGGCGGGCCTGGACATGCGCTGGCTTGAGCAGGGGTTACCTTGCGTGTGCTGCAGGATTTTAATCTATGACGGCATAGTGTGTTACTAATGGTTTTCTTTGAGACTGTGGTCCCAGCTCTCTTCAGGTCATTGACCAGGTCCTGCCTAGTAGTTCTGGGTTGATCCCTCACCTACCTCATGATTAATGATGCCCCACGGGGTGAGATCTTGCATGGAGCCCCAGACCGAGGGCGATTGACCGTCATCTTGAACCTCTTCCATTTTCTAATAATTGCGCCAACAGTTGTTGCCTTCTCACCAAGCTGCTTGCCTATTGTCCTGTAGCCCATCCCAGCCCTGTGCAGGTCTACAATTTTATCCCTGATGTCCTTACACAGCTCTCTGGTCTTGGCCATTGTCTGGAGGTTGGAGTCTGTTTGATTGAGTGTGTGGACAGGTGTCTTTTATACAGGTAATGAGTTCAAACAGGTGCAGTTAATACAGGTAATGAGTGGAGAACAGGAGGGCTTCTTAAAGAAAAACTGACAGGTCTGTGAGAGCCGAAATTCTTACTGATTGATAGGTGATCAAATACTTATGTCATGCAATAAAATGCAAATTAATTACTTAAAAATCATACAATGTGATTTTCTGGATTTTTGTTGTAGATTCCGTCTCTCACAGTTGAAGTGTACCTATGATAAAATAATTATAGACCTCTACATGCTTTGTAAGTAGGAAAACCTGCAAAATCGGCAGTGTATCAAATACTTGTTCTCCCCACTGTATAACATACAGAACATATCATATATAACATACAGAACATAAAAATTTCATATAAAACACACATAACATGTCGTATATAACATACAGAACATACAACATGTTGTACATAACATACAACATGCCATATATAACATACAACATGTCTTATATAACAAACAGAACATACAACATGTCATATATAACATACAGAACATACAATATATCATATATAACATACAGAACATACAGAACAAACAACATGTCATATATAACATACAGAACATACAATGTGTCATATATAACATACAGAACATACAACATGTCATATATAACATACAGAACATACAACATGTCATATATAATATACAGAACATACAACATGTCATATATAACATACAGAACATACAACATGTCATATATAACATACAGAACATACAGAACAAACAACATGTCATATATAACATACAGAACATACAACATGTCATATATAACATACAGAACATACAATGTGTCAAATATAACATACAGAACATGTCATATATAACATACAGAACATGTCATATATTACATACAGAACATACAACATGTCATTTATAACATACAGAACATGTCATATATTACATACAGAACATACAACATGTCATATATAACATACAGAACATACAACATGTCATATATAACATACAGAACATACAACATGTCATATATCACATACAGAAGATACAACATGTCATATATAACATACAGAACATACAACATGTCATATATCACATACAGAACATACAACATGTCTTATATAACATACAGAACATGTCATACATAACATACAGAACATACAACATGTCTTATATTACATACAGAACATACAACATGTCATATATAACATACAGAACATGTCATATATCACATACAGAACATACAACATGTCATATATAACATACAGAACATACAACATGTCATATATAACATACAGAACATACAACATGTCATATATAACATACAGAACATATAACATGTCATATATAACATACAGAACATACAGAACAAACAACATGTCATATATAACATACAGAACATACAACATGTCTTATATAACATACAGAACATACAACATGTCATATATAACATACAGAACATACAACATGTCATATATAACATACAGAACATACAACATGTCATATATAATATACAGAACATACAACATGTCATATATAACATACAGAACATACAAAATGTCTTATATAACATACAGAACATACAACATGTCATATATAATATACAGAACATACAACATGTTATATATAACATACAGAACATACAACATGTCTTATATGACATACAGAACATACAACATGTCATATATAATATACAGAACATACAACATGTCATATATAACATACAGAACATACAACATGTCATATATAACATACAGAACATACAACATGTCATATATAATATACAGAACATACAACATGTCATATATAACATACAGAACATGTCCTATATAACATACAGAACATACAACATGTCATATATAATATACAGAACATACAACATGTCATATATCACATACAGAACATACAACATGTCATATATAACATACAGAACATACACCATGTCATATATAACATACAGAACATACAACATGTCATATATCACATACAGAACATACAACATGTCTTATATAACATACCACATGTCATATATAACATACAGAACATACAACATGTAATATATAACATACCACATGTCATATATAACATACAGAACATACAACATGTCTTATATAGCATACCACATGTCATATATAACATACAGAACATACCACATGTCATATATAACATACAGAACATACAACATGTCTTATATAACATACCACATGTCATATATAACACACAGAACATACAACATGTCTTATATAACATACCACATGTCATATATAACATACAGTGCATTTTGTTTATAAATATGTAACGTAACAAAATATGGAAAAAGTCAAGGGGTCTGAATACTTTCTGATTGCACTTTATATAACAACAGAATATAATGTAGCTGTATGTTGTATGTATGTTTCACGATAAACTGTTGTAAGGACATACCGTAGAAGAGTGTTATTCTCTAAAACTGCAGCTGGGAAATGTTAGGGATGGGGACAGTGGATGGGGGGGGTCAGGGCAGAAAGCCTTGGGCATGGTGCATCACTAATCTTTATAAGTGGCTGTACATTTCATGGGGCGGTGTACAGAAGTGTGTGTGTGTGTGTGTGTGTGTGTGTGTGTGAGAGAGAGAGAGAATTTGACAGGCACTGTACAGAAGTATGAAGAAGAACGTCTGTTCTTGGGTCAGTCTTTTCCGGAGGCTCCAACAACCTGCTGTGAATATTTAAAGCTTAAAGTTAATGCTCTCCTCTGGGCTCAGATCATTTGACTGGTTCGGGAATTTGTTGGAGGATAATCATATATCTCATTCAGGATTTAGGATTTTGCATTGTTAGGAAATAGGGTCTTACAGAATTATGGAATAGTTTGGAAAATGGGAAGATTAGCGAACGTAGTTATTATCGAATCGGTCGATTCAATATATGTCAGCCAGATGATCCAAATATAGACTTCTTCACCTTTATATAGGAAGTTATTATATAGGTAGTTATTATATAGGTAGTTATTATATAGGTAGTTATTATATAGGACGTTATTATATAGGAAGTTATTATATAGGTAGTTATTATATAGGTAGTTATTATATAGGTAGTTATTATATAGGAAGTTATTATATAGGAAGTTATTATATAGGAAGTTATTATATAGGTAGTTATTATATAGGTAGTTATTATATAGGTAGTTATTATATAGGAAGTTATTATATAGGAAGTTATTATATAGGAAGTTATTATATAGGAAGTTATTATATAGGAAGTTATTATATAGGTAGTTATTATATAGGTAGTTATTATATAGGAAGTTATTATATAGGTAGTTATTATATAGGTAGTTATTATATAGGTAGTTATTATATAGCTAGTTATTATATAGGAAGTTATTATATAGGTAGTTATTATATAGGTAGTTATTATATAGGAAGTTATTATATAGGAAGTTATTATATAGGTAGTTATTATATAGGTAGTTATTATATAGGAAGTTATTATATAGGAAGTTATTATATAGGAAGTTATTATATAGGAAGTTATTATATAGGAAGTTATTATATAGGTAGTTATTATATAGGTAGTTATTATATAGGTAGTTATTATATAGGAAGTTATTATATAGGAAGTTATTATATAGGAAGTTATTATATAGGAAGTTATTATATAGGAAGTTATTATATAGGTAGTTATTATATAGGAAGTTATTATATAGGTAGTTATTATATAGGTAGTTATTATATAGGTAGTTATTATATAGGAAGTTATTATATAGGTAGTTATTATATAGGTAGTTATTATATAGGTAGTTATTATATAGCTAGTTATTATATAGGAAGTTATTATATAGGTAGTTATTATATAGGTAGTTATTATATAGGAAGTTATTATATAGGTAGTTATTATATAGGTAGTTATATATAGGAAGTTATTATATAGGTAGTTATTATATAGGAAGTTATTATATAGGTAGTTATTATATAGGAAGTTATTATATAGGTAGTTATTATATAGGAAGTTATTATATAGGTAGTTATTATATAGGTAGTTATTATATAGGAAGTTATTATATAGGTAGTTATTATATAGGTAGTTATTATATAGGTAGTTATTATATAGGAAGTTATTATATAGGTAGTTTATTATATAGGTAGTTATTATATAGGTAGTTATTATATAGCTAGTTATTATATAGGAAGTTATTATATAGGTAGTTATTATATAGGTAGTTATTATATAGGAAGTTATTATATAGGTAGTTATTATATAGGTAGTTATTATATAGGAAGTTATTATATAGGTAGTTATTATATAGGACGTTATTATATAGGTAGTTATTATATAGGAAGTTATTATATAGGTAGTTATTATATAGGAAGTTATTATATAGGTAGTTATTATATAGGTAAGTTATTATATAGGAAGTTATTATATAGGAAGTTATTATATAGGAAGTTATTATATAGGAAGTTATTATATAGGTAGTTATTATATAGGTAGTTATTATATAGGAAGTATTATATAGGTAGTTATTATATAGGTAGTTATTATATAGGAAGTTATTATATAGGTAGTTATTATATAGGAAGTTATTATATAGGTAGTTATTATATAGGAAGTTATTATATAGGTAGTATTATATAGGTAGTTATTATATAGGTAGTTATTATATAGGTAGTTATTATATAGGAAGTTATTTATATAGGAAGTTATTATATAGGTAGTTATTATATAGGAAGTTATTATATAGGAAGTTATTATATAGGTAGTTATTATATAGGAAGTTTATTATATAGGTAGTTATTATATAGGAAGTTATTATATAGGTAGTTATTATATAGGAAGTTATTATATAGGTAGTTATTATATAGGAAGTTATTATATAGGTAGTTATTATATAGGAAGTTATTATATAGGTAGTTATTATATAGGAAGTTATTATATAGGTAGTTATTATATAGGGAAGTTATTATATAGGTAGTTATTATATAGGAAGTTATTATATAGGTAGTTATTTATTAGGAAGTTATTATATAAGGTAGTTATTATATAGGAGTTATTATATAGGTAGTTATTATATAGGAAGTTATTATATAGGTAGTTATTATATAGGAAGTTATTATATAGGTAGTTATTATATAGGAAGTTATTATATAGGTAGTTATTATAGGAAGTTATTATATAGGAAGTTATTATATAGCTAGTTATTATATAGCTAGTTATTATATATGAAGCTATTAAATAGGAAGTTATTATATAGGACGTTATTATATAGGAAGTTATTAAATATGAGGTAGTTATTATATAGGAAGTTATTATATAGGAAGTTATTATATAGTAGTTATTATATAGGAAGTTATTATATAGGAAGTTATAATATAGGAAGTTATTATATAGCTAGTTATTATATAGCTAGTTATTATATATGAAGCTATTAAATAGGAAGTTATTATATAGGACGTTATATATAGGACGTTATTAAATATGAGGTAGTTATTATATATAGGAAGTTATTATATAGGAAGTTATTATATAGGTAGTTATTATATAGGAAGTTTTATATAGGAAGTTATTATATAGGTAGTTATTATATAGGAAGTTATTATATAGGAAGTTATTATATAGGTGTTAATAGGTAGTATATAGGTAGTTATTATATAGGTAGTTATTATATAGGTAGTTATTATATAGGTAGTTATTAATAGGTAGTTATTATATAGGAAGTTATTATATAGGTAGTTATTATATAGGAAGTTATTATATAGGTAGTTATTATATAGGAAGTTATTATATAGGTAGTTATTATATAGGAAGTTATTATATAGGTAGTTATTATATAGGAAGTTATTATATAGGTAGTTATTATATAGGAAGTTATTATATAGGTAGTTATTATATAGGAAGTTATTATATAGGTAGTTATTATATAGGAAGTTATTATATAGGTAGTTATTATATAGGAAGTTATTATATAGGTAGTTATTATATAGGAAGTTATTATATAGGTAGTTATTATATAGGAAGTTATTATATAGGTAGTTATTATATAGGAAGTTATTATATAGGTAGTTATTATATAGGAAGTTATTATATAGGAAGTTATAATATAGGAAGTTATTATATAGCTAGTTATTATATAGCTAGTTATTATATATGAAGCTATTAAATAGGAAGTTATTATATAGGACGTTATTATATAGGAAGTTATTAAATATGAGGTAGTTATTATATAGGAAGTTATTATATAGGAAGTTATTATATAGGTAGTTATTATATAGGAAGTTATTATATAGGAAGTTATAATATAGGAAGTTATATATAGCTAGTTATTATATAGCTAGTTATTATATATGAAGCTATTAAATAGGAAGTTATTATATAGGACGTTATTATATAGGTAGTTATTATATAGGAAGTTATTATATAGGTAGTTATTATATAGGTAGTTATTATATAGGAAGTTATTATATAGGTAGTTATTATATAGGAAGTTATTATATAGGTAGTTATTATATAGGAAGTTATTATATAGGAAGTTATAATATAGGAAGTTATTATATAGCTAGTTATTATATAGCTAGTTATTATATATGAAGCTATTAAATAGGAAGTTATTATATAGGACGTTATTATATAGGAAGTTATTAAATATGAGGTAGTTATTATATAGGAAGTTATTATATAGGAAGTTATTATATAGGTAGTTATTATATAGGAAGTTATTATATAGGAAGTTATAATATAGGAAGTTATTATATAGCTAGTTATTATATATGAAGCTATTAAATAGGAAGTTATTATATAGGACGTTATTATATAGGAAGTTATTAAATATGAGGTAGTTATTATATAGGAAGTTATTATATAGGAAGTTATTATATAGGTAGTTATTATATAGGAAGTTATTATATAGGAAGTTATAATATAGGAAGTTATTATATAGCTAGTTATTATATAGCTAGTTATTATATATGAAGCTATTAAATAGGAAGTTATTATATAGGACGTTATTATATAGGTAGTTATTATATAGGAAGTTATTATATAGGTAGTTATTATATAGGAAGTTATTATAGGTAGTTATTATATAGGAAGTTATTATATAGGTAGTTATTATATAGGAAGTTATTATATAGGTAGTTATTATATAGGAAGTTATTATATAGGAAGTTATAATATAGGAAGTTATTATATAGCTAGTTATTATATAGCTAGTTATTATATATGAAGCTATTAAATAGGAAGTTATTATATAGGACGTTATTATATAGGAAGTTATTAAATATGAGGTAGTTATTATATAGGAAGTTATTATATAGGAAGTTATTATATAGGTAGTTATTATATAGGAAGTTATTATATAGGAAGTTATAATATAGGAAGTTATTATATAGCTAGTTATTATATAGCTAGTTATTATATATGAAGCTATTAAATAGGAAGTTATTATATAGGACGTTATTATATAGGAAGTTATTAAATATGAGGTAGTTATTATATAGGAAGTTATTATATAGGAAGTTATTATATAGGTAGTTATTATATAGGAAGTTATTATATAGGAAGTTATTATATAGGTAGTTATTATATAGGAAGTTATTATATAGGAAGTTATTATATAGGAAGTTATTATATAGGTAGTTATTATATAGGAAGTTATTAAATATGAGGTAGATATTATATAGGAAGTTATTAAATATGAGGTAGATATTATATAGGTAGTTAGTGTAGATGTGTATGATGCTGGGATGACATCATGTTCCTCCGTTCAGACCCATATGTACATGTGTTCTTAATTACTAACCAAGCGAAAACATCCCAGCCTAGTCAGAGACCAGTATGGCTAGAAGCAGGTTGAAAACATCCCAGCCTAGTCAGAGGCCAGTATGGCTAGAAGCACTTTGTATGTCTAGTGTTGCCTGGAGTGTGTGAGCGATGAGCGCACGTTTCTGTCCTTGATTTGGAGAATGTTGTTTGACAGTTGTCATAATGAGCCTCAAGGCTTGAATCAGCATTTGAGTGGCACATCATCAACAGCATTAGTGGACATGGCATTATCTGGTCACAGTGTTTGCTGCCTTTATGAATCATATCCAATTAGGGGCAGTCTTCATAATGTAGACAGGCTAATTGGATGCGACAGGGGGAGTTTTTTCGCACTGGGAAATAAACTTCTCCTGGCGTGCTGTTCTAAACTAGTTCACTTCACTGAGTGATGTGCCGGGCAGTTTTTCATCATGGTGTTACAAAAGGAATAACCTGTATGATAATGACTAGTGTTACATAATGAATAACCTGTATGATAATGACTGGTGTTACATAATGAATAACCTATATGATAATGACTGGTGTTACATAATGAATAACCTATATGATAATGACTGGTATTACATAAGGAATAACCTATATGATAATGACTGGTATTACATAATGAATAACCTATATGATAATGACTGGTGTTACATAATGAATAACCTATATGATAATGACTGGTGTTACATAATGAATAACCTATATGATAATGACTGGTGTTACATAATGAATAACCTATATGATAATGACTGGTGTTACATAATGAATAACCTATATGATAATGACTGGTGTTACATAATGAATAACCTATATGATAATGACTAGTGTTACATAATGAATAACCTATATGATAATGACTGGTGTTACATAATGAATAACCTATATGATAATGACTGGTATTACATAAGGAATAACCTATATGATAATGACTGGTATTACATAATGAATAACCTATATGATAATGACTGGTGTTACATAATGAATAACCTATATGATAATGACTGGTGTTACATAATGAATAACCTATATGATAATGACTGGTGTTACATAAGGAATAACCTATTTGATAATGACTGGTATTACATAATGAATAACCTATATGATAATGACTGGTATTACATAATGAATAACCTATATGATAATGACAGGTGTTACATAATGAATAACGTATATGATAATGACTGGTATTACATAATGAATAACCTATACGATAATGACTGGTATTACATAATGAATAACCTATATGATAATGACTGGTATTACATAATGAGTAACCTATATGATAATGACTGGTGTTACATAATGAATAACGTATATGATAATGACTGGTATTACATAATGAATAACCTATATGATAATGACTGGTATTACACAAGGAATAACCTATATGATAATGCATTTGTTCTATAACAATGAACAGATGGTAAGCCTGTGTGTAACGGTTTTCTTCTATCTCCTCCTCTGACGAAGAGGTGTAGCAAGGATCGGATCAAAATGCAGCGTGATTGTTATTCATGATTTTTAATGACGAAAACTATACATGAATAAACTAACAAAAACAATAAATGTGAGAAAACCTAAACAGCCTATCTGGTGACAACAAACACAAAGACAGAAACAATCACCCACGAAACACTCAAAGAATATGGCTGCCTAAATATGGTTCCCAATCAGAGACAACGATAAACACCTGCCTTTGATTGAGAACCACTTCAGACAGCCATAGACTTAACTAGAACACCCCACTAAGCTACAATCCCAATACCAACACACCACATACAAAAACCCATGCCACACCCTGGCCTGACCAAATAAATGAAGATAAACACAAAATACTTCGACCAGGGCGTGACACTATGTGAATATATATATATATATATTAAAACACATCCAATATATACCTAGCTGTAGCCTACTATAAAATATGTATTTTAGACAGGCAGACTTTTAGACAGGCAGGCCAATTCTGATCTCCCCCCCCCCCCTCTGCTAATTTGTCTTTTGACCAATCGCATCAGATCTTTTTCAAATCAGATGTGATCTAATTGGTCAGAACAGCTCTGGAGTCCTTCACCATGTGGAACTACCACCTAGTCACAGCCTCGCCTGTCATTAACTAATTCACATTAGTCTTAGTGTGGGGGATATGATGGAATGTTACTCTCAATGTATTGTATGTATTGATGTAAAATAACGAATAAATAAATAAATAAAAATGTACAATGTTCATGTGGACCCAGCAGGACTCTCTATTGTCCAAGTAAAATTTACCCTCTGGGACAATAAAGTCTATCATATCATATAAAATACCAATTAGTGGGGGAACAAAATAAATAGAATTGTGCTGCCAGTCTAAACGTAGCCATCGTACGTTTTCCTGAATGAGAAGAGAACTCATGAAACCTCTGTAGACTTGAAAAACAGACATTTAGTCAACCACGTTTCTGATATTCCGTCTTCACTTACAGGATACTGTATTTCCTGGAACAGTCTCTGAGAGTATTTCCTGGAGCAGTCTCTGAGAGTATTATATTGGAGCAGTCTCTGAGAGTATTTTATTGGAACAGTCTCTGAGAGTATTTTATTGGAGCAGTCTCTGAGAGTATTTTATTGGAGTAGTCTCTGAGAGTATTTTATTGGAGCAGTCTCTGAGAGTATTTCCTGGAGCAGTCTCTGAGAGTATTTTATTGGAGCAGTCTCTGAGAGTATTTTATTGGAGCAGTCTCTGAGAGTATTTCCTGGAGCAGTCTCTGAGAGTATTTCCTGGAGCAGTCTCTGAGAGTATTTCCTGGAGCAGTCTCTGAGAGTATTTCCTGGAGCAGTCTCTGAGAGTATTTTATTGGAACAGTCTCTGAGAGTATTTTATTGGAGAAGTCTCTGAGAGTATTTCCTGGAGCAGTCTCTGAGAGTATTTCCTGGAGCAGTCTCTGAGAGTATTTTATTGGAACAGTCTCTGAGAGTATTTTATTGGAGCAGTCTCTGAGAGTATTTCCTGGAGCAGTCTCTGGGAGTATTTCCTGGAGCAGTCTCTGAGAGTATTATATTGGAACAGTCTCTGAGAGTATTTTATTGGAGTAGTCTCTGAGAGTATTTTATTGGAGCAGTCTCTGAGAGAATTTCCTGGAGCAGTCTCCGAGAGTATTTCCTGGAGCAGTCTCTGAGAGTATTTTATTGGAGCAGTCTCTGAGTGTATTTTATTGGAGCAGTCTCTGAGAGTATTTCCTGGAGCAGTCTCTGAGACTATTTTATTGGAGCAGTCTCTGAGTGTATTTTATTGGAACAGTCTCTGAGAGTATTTTATTGGAGCAGTCTCTGAGCGTATTTCCTGGAGCAGTCTCTGAGAGTATTTTATTGGAGCAGTCTCTGAGAGTATTTCCTGGAGCAGTCTCTGATAGTATTTCCTGGAGCAGTCTCGGAGACTATTTTATTGGAACAGTCTCTGAGAGTATTTCCTGGAGCAGTCTCTGAGAGTATTTTATTGGAGCAGTCTCTGAGTGTATTTTATTGGAGCAGTCTCTGAGAGTATTTCCTGGAGCAGTCTCTGAGACTACTTTATTGGAACAGTCTCTGAGAGTATTTCCTGGAGCAGTCTCTGAGAGTATTTTATTGGAGCAGTCTCTGAGTGTATTTTATTGGAGCAGTCTCTGAGAGTATTTCCTGGAGCAGTCTCTGAGAGTATTTTATTGGAGCAGTCTCTGAGACTATTTTATTGGAGCAGTCTCTGAGTTTGAGTTAAGCAGATGGAACTTAAAGGCTGGTGTGTGTCACTGGGAATGAGTCCTACTCCAGGTTGTTGAATTGTAGACTCACATATAATATGACTTCATGAACAGCCAGCCGAAGCCAGTATCCCTGCAGGGGCGTTATCATCACAATGTTTGCTTTAGTCCTACTTGGAAGTTTCTGGCTTGTAAATTCGCTCAGACACTCAGTAGCACTAGAGAATACATACGTCCCAAATGACAAGATATTCCCGATTCTCACTATACAGGGAAAGGGTGTTATCCGGGACTAGGCCACCAGGAACACAGAGATGTATACGGTAGTGTTGGAGAGAGGTTGAATCCCCGTAATATCTCAAACCAATGTTAACTTAAAATCAAACGTATGAGAACCAACTCACCAGCTAATAGTCAGTCCTCCATAGACATCCAGCTGTTTGTGTCTCTTTATTTGTCAAGAGAACAAGATCTGTTATTCTGCCTCATTTCAGTCTGCTTGTTTTTCTTTACAGCAGGGCCCGTCCCAAATCGAACTCTATTGTCTAATAGTGCACTACTTAGGGATTAGGGTGAAAGTAGTGCACTATACAGCGAATAGGGTGAAAGTAGTGCACTATATAGGGAATAGGGTGAAGGTTGTGCACTGTATATGGAATAGGGCT
The DNA here is from genome assembly GCF_002021735.2 of Oncorhynchus kisutch. Classification (NCBI taxonomy): domain Eukaryota; kingdom Metazoa; phylum Chordata; class Actinopteri; order Salmoniformes; family Salmonidae; genus Oncorhynchus; species Oncorhynchus kisutch. The sequence continues at coordinate 46,214,320 of NC_034196.2, read as the reverse complement.
CTGGTCTAAAGTAGTGCACTATATAGGGAATAGGGCTCTGGTCTATAGTAGTGCACTATATAGGGAATAGGGCTCTGGTCTATAGTAGTGCACTATATAGGGAATAGGGCTCTGGTCTAAAGTAGTGCACTATATAGGGAATAGAGCTCTGATCTATAGTAGAGCACTATATAGGGAATAGCGTGAAAGTAGTGCACTATATAGGGAATAGGGTGAAAGTAGTGCACTATACAGGGATTAGGGTGAAAGTAGTGCACTATATAGGGAATAGGGTGAAGGTTGTGCACTATACAGGGATTAGGGTGAAAGTAGTGCACTATATAGGGAATAGGGCTCTGGTCTATAGTAGAGCACTATATAGGGAATAGGGTGAAAGTAGTGCACTATACAGGGATTAGGGTGAAAGTAGTGCACTATATAGGGAATAGGGTGAAAGTAGTGCACTATATAGGGATTAGGGTGAAAGTAGTGCACTATATAGGGATTAGGGAGCCATTTGAGACTAACCTGTGTTTCTCATTCATCTCCTAAAAGCGTGCAGGCTGCGCTGCATTTAAATTCAGCCATATCGACTGAAGCAATGCGACCAAACTTCAAACGATATGTGTTCAGCGGTAAACCTATTATTTCACTAAATTTATGCCTTATTGAGCACACAGAACATTCCGTCACACAGTATTAAGCACACATAGCTAACGTTCTTCACCATGCACAACAAGTGCATTCTGGGATCTGATTGTGGTGTGTGTGTGTGTGTTACCAACACTATATGTGTAGTGTATTCGCCAAGTTCCTGTGTTGTGTTGCAGTCTATACTCAGAGCTTGGCCTCCCGACTGGCGCAGCGGTCTAAGGCACTGCATCTCAGTGCTAGAGGCGTCACTACAGAGGCTGGTTCGATTCCAGGCTGTATCACAACCGGCCTGTGAATTGGGAGTCCCATAGGGCGGCACACAATTGGCCCAGCGTCGTCCGGGGTAGGCCATCATAGATGGTATGTGTAATGATAGAGATGTATTATCATAGATGGTATGTGTAATGATAGAGATATATTATCATAGGTGGTATGTGTAATGATAGAGATATATTATCATAGGTGGTATGTGTAATGATAGAGATATATTATCATAGATGGTATGTGTATGATAGAGATGTATTATCATAGATGGTGTAATGATAGAGATGTATTTTACAGCCAGTGAGAGGGGGAAAACATGCTGTATTTACTGCCAGGAGGAAGAGGAGAGAGGAGGAAGACATGCTGTTCAGAGGCTCAACCTGTGAGCCGTATAAACATAGGATCGATATTAAATGGAGCTGTGTGTGTGTGTGTGTGTGTGTGTGTGTGTGTGTGTGTGTGTGTGTGTGTCTTGTTAGTGAAAAATGTATTTCAAATACCACCAGCTATTCCAGGTTTAGGCATTGGACAATGTTCTGAACTACTCAGCTCTGAGGGTTCCAATATTCTGAACTACTCAGCACTGAGGGTTCCAATATTCTGAACTACTCAGCACTAAGGTTTCCAATGTTCTGAACTACTCAGCACTGAGGGTTCCAATATTCTGAACTACTCAGCACTGAGGGTTCCAATATTCTGTACTACTCAGCACTGAGGGTTCCAATGTTCTGTACTACTCAGCACTGAGGGTTCCAATGTTCTGTACTACTCAGCACTGAGGGTTCCAATGTTCTGTACTACTCAGCACTGAGGGTTCCAATGTTCTGTACTACTCAGCACTGAGGGTTCCAATGTTCTGTACTACTCAGCACTGAGGGTTCCAATGTTCTGTACTACTCAGCACTGAGGGTTCCAATGTTCTGAACTACTCAGCACTGAGGGTTCCAATGTTCTGAACTACTCAGCACTGAGGGTTCCAATGTTCTGTACTACTCAGCACTGAGGGTTCCAATGTTCTGTACTACTCAGCACTGAGGGTTCCAATATTCTGTACTACTCAGCACTGAGGGTTCCAATGTTCTGTACTACTCAGCACTGAGGGTTCCAATGTTCTGTACTACTCAGCACTGAGGGTTCTAAAGATTTTGCTATTAATTTGTATTGCACTTGTGAAATCTGTCCGTGTGTGTGTGTGTATGTGTGTGTGTGATGTGTCTGAGACCTGCTAGCTAGAGAGACAGTGACGGGGAAAGAGATATGGAGATTGCCATCCAGACTCTTGTGACGGCTCATTGGTGATATACCACTGCTGGTGATGGAGATTATAATGTCATTGATTTCAGCAGGTGTGATAGCATATGGGCTTGGGTGACTGAATAGCTTATTGACTTCTTTCTGCAGACAGCCAATAGTCAAGACTTAGTCATTAATGAGCGATGAACGCCAAGTCTGCGTTCCAAAGGGCACCCTATTCTCTATGGGCCCTGGTCAAAAGTAGTGCACTATAAAGGGAGTAGGGTGGGATTTTGGATGTAAGAATTGGAGGGCTTTAAATACACTACCCAGGAGAATGGCTGTATTAATACACTACCCAGGAGAACGGCTGCTTCAATACACTACCCAGGAGAATGGCTGCTTCAATACACTACCCAGGAGAATGGCTGCTACAATACACTACCCAGGAGAATGGCTGTATTAATACACTACCCAGGAGAATGGCTGCTTCAATACACTACCCAGGAGAATGGCTGCTTCAATACACTACCCAGGAGAATGGCTGTATTAATACACTACCCAGGAGAATGGCTGCTTCAATACACTACCCAGGAGAACGGCTGCTTCAATACACTACCCAGGAGAATGGCTGCTTCAATACACTACCCAGGAGAATGGCTGTATTAATACACTACCCAGGAGAATGGCTGCTTCAATACACTACCCAGGAGAACGGCTGCTTCAATACACTACCCAGGAGAACGGCTGCTTCAATACACTACCCAGGAGAATGGCTGTATTAATACACTACCCAGGAGAATGGCTGCTTCAATACACTACCCAGGAGAATGGCTGCTTCAATACACTACCCAGGAGAATGGCTGTATTAATACACTACCCAGGAGAATGGCTGCTTCAATACACTACCCAGGAGAATGGCTGTATTAATACACTACCCAGGAGAATGGCTGCTTCAATACACTACCCAGGAGAACGGCTGCTTCAATACACTACCCAGGAGAATGGCTGCTTCAATACACTACCCAGGAGAACGGCTGCTTCAATACACTACCCAGGAGAATGGCTGCTTCAATACACTACCCAGGAGAATGGCTGTATTAATACACTACCCAGGAGAATGGCTGCTTCAATACACTACCCAGGAGAACGGCTGCTTCAATACACTACCCAGGAGAATGGCTGCTTCAATACACTACCCAGGAGAACGGCTGCTTCAATACACTACCCAGGAGAATGGCTGCTTCAATACACTACCCAGGAGAATGGCTGCAGGGCTGACGGTATGAGAAGAAGAGGTGTACTGGGGTGGAGAGGAACGGGTGGAGATGGGGGCACTTAGTAAACATCTCTATATTAACATCCTTGGCTTGTGTTAGCTAGCTAGACCAGTGTGTTTAGTAACAGGGATTGGCAAGGTGTTGTCCCTTCTGTTTCAGGGTCTGGCAAGCTATGACTAGGACTGCTTCAATTAAAAGTAGCACCGTAGAACTGACTAAATGAATGTCAGTTGTGGACAGTTCCATGTTAAAAAAGACCCATGAGCACCAACCTGTTGAAGATCATGAGTTTATAGGCATAGAGAAAAAAAAATCTAACCGTTTTGTATCTTAAAAAGTAGGGAATAAGTAATGTCTTAGATTTCTGGTCAAGCACAAGAACAAAATGAGTCTTAGAAAACATCTCCTTACTAAATATTATAAAAGGATATTAGAAATATATAATAAAC
>NC_034196.2:46202961-46205461 GCF_002021735.2 Oncorhynchus kisutch | reverse complement strand
CAAATGGCACCCTGTTCCCTATGTAGTGAAACCCTGTTCCCTATGTAGTGAAACCCTGTTCCCTATGTAGTGACACCCTGTTCCCTATGTAGTGTCACCCTGTTCTCTATGTAGTGACACCCTGTTCCCTATGTAGTGTCACCCTGTTCCCTATGTAGTGGCACCCTGTTCCCTATGTAGTGGTCCCCTGTTCCCTATGTAGTGGCACCCTGTTCCCTATGTAGTGGCACCCTATTCCCTATGTAGTGGCACCCTGTTCCCTATGGAGTGACACCCTGTTCCCTATGTAGTGGCACCCTGTTCCCTATGTAGTGGAACCCTGTTCCCTATGTAGTGGCACCCTATTCCCTATGTAGTGGCACCCTGTTCCCTATGTAGTGGCACCCTATTCTCTATGTAGTGGCACCCTGTTCCCTATGTAGTGACACCCTGTTCCCTATGTAGTGGCACCCTGTTCCCTATGTAGTGGCACCCTGTTCCCTATGTAGTGGCACCCTATTCCCTATGTAGTGGCACCCTGTTCCCTATGTAGTGGCACCCTATTCTCTATGTAGTGGCACCCTGTTCCCTATGTAGTGTCACCCTGTTCCCTATGTAGTGGCACCCTGTTCCCTATGTAGTGGCACCCTGTTCCCTATGTAGTGTCACCCTGTTCCCTATGTAGTGACACCCTGTTCCCTATGTAGTGACACCCTGTTCCCTATGTAGTGGTCCCCTGTTCCCTATGTAGTGGTCCCCTGTTCCCTATGTAGTGGTCCCCTGTTCCCTATGTAGTGTCACCCTGTTCCCTATGTAGTGTGACCCTGTTCCCTATGTAGTGGCACGCTGTTCCCTATGTAGTGGCACCCTGTTCTCTATGTAGTGTCACCCTGTTCCCTATGTAGTGGCATAGAGGGACTTACAGTTGTGAGTTAGACGTTGTAGTCATTTAGTACACAGTCTCATCCAGAGGAACTTACAGTAGTGAGTGCAGACATTTGTTATACTTTTTTGTATTACCAGGGCCCATAGAGCTCATAGGGCTCTGCTGTTAAGTAGTGCCCTCCATTATAAAGGGAACAGTGTGTTATTTAGGACAAGAAGTCTAGTGAAACTCAGTCAAGATGTGTCTAGTGTAGATGTGTCTAGTGTAGATGTGTCTAGTGTAGATGTGTCTAGTGTAGATGTGTCTAGTGTAGCTCAGTCACAATGTGTCTAGTGTAGATGTGTCTAGTGTAGATGTGTCTAGTGTAACTCAGTCAAGATGTGTCTAGTGTAGATGTGTCTAGTGTAGATGTGTCTAGTGTAATCTGCTGTAGCCTAGTTACAGTATGTAGTTAGTCTGCTGTAGCCTAGTTACAGTATGTAGGTAGTCTGCTGTAGCCTAGTTACCATATGTAGTTAATCTGCTGTAGCCTAGTTACAGTATGTAGTTAATCTGCTGTAGCCTAGTTACAGTATGTAGTTAGTCTGCTGTAGCCTAGTTACAGTATGTAGTTAATCTGCTGTAGCCTAGTTACAGTATGTAGTTAATCTGCTGTAGCCTAGTTACAGTATGTAGTTAGTTAATCTGCTGTAGCCTAGTTACAGTATGTAGTTAATCTGCTGTAGCCTAGTTACAGTATGTAGTTAATCTGCTGTAGCCTAGTTACAGTATGTAGTTAGTTAATCTGCTGTAGCCTAGTTACAGTATGTACAGTATGTATGTTGTTAATCTGCTGTAGCCTAGTTACAGTATGTAGTTAGTTAATCTGCTGTAGCCTAGTTACAGTATGTACAGTATGTATGTTGTTAATCTGCTGTAGCCTAGTTACAGTATGTAGTTAGTTAAACTACTGTAGCCTAGTTACAGTATGTACAGTATGTATGTAGTTAGGCTGCTGTAGCCTAGTTACAGTATGTAGTTAGTTAATCTACTGTAGCCTAGTTACAGTATGTAGTTAGTTAATCTACTGTAGCCTAGTTACAGTATGTATGTAGTTAGGCTGCTGTAGCCTAGTTACAGTATGTTGTTCATCTGCAAATAACACCCTATTCCCTATATAGTGCACTTCTTTTGACAAGAGCCCTATGGTACCCTATTCCCTATATAGTGCACTATTTTGATCAGAGACCTATGGTCTGTGGCCAAAAGTATTACACTATAAAGGGAACAGAGTGCCATGTGGGATTTAGCCAGGGTATCACAAGGGGCACCGGCACACGATGCCCCTACAGCCCAGAGAGACCCAGAGCAGAGGGGTGGCCCGAGCACATAACAAAGGCCCAGACAAGCAATCCTACTGGAGTGGGGTCTTAACGGTTGCCAAGAGGACGCCATCTGCACCGTGCGGAAAGAGAACACTACAGTTAACCAGAGGAGGTCTAATAACTCATTTCATTGAATTTTCTTTTGTCATTCTGACATGGTCGCTCATAGACAAAGTAGTGTAGGAATAAAGGGAGTGGTTTTAGTAAGAGATAGAAGAGAGAGGTAAGGGAGAGAGAGAGAGGAGGAGGGGAGATAGAGAGGGAGGGAGAG
>NC_034196.2:46147419-46202861 GCF_002021735.2 Oncorhynchus kisutch | reverse complement strand
TGTGTGTCAAGCGTTTTCTCGCCTCAGAAATCAAGAGGAAATGTGACCCTCTAAGCTGGTGGTGAGGCACTGGGCTCAACATGGCTCTTATTCATTAGGCTATTGTTGCGGTTAAGGCCCCTGAAATGAATGCTCTAGCTCAGGGGGAAATGGATGGATGGGAAGAATTGGATGCTGTACAAAGGAGAGGTCAGGAAAACCAAACTGAGTCTGACGTAGCACCCTATTCCCTATATAGTGCACTACTTTGACTAGGAACAATATGGGCTCTGGTCAAAAGTAGTGCACTATTTAGGGAATAAGGTGCCATTTGGGATACATCCTCAGAAGTTAGGGGGTCTGCTGATTGAAGTAGTGGCAGTAGGGGGTGGATTTACAATCTCTCTTCTCTCTCTCTCTCCTCTCTCTCTCTCTCTCTCTATCTCTCTACCTCTCTCGCTCTATCTCTGTCTCTCTCTCTCCCTCTACCCCTCTCTCTCTCTCCCTCTCTCTCTCTCTCTGTCTTCTCTTCTCTCTCTCTCTCTCTGTCTCTCTCTCTCTCTCTCTCTCTCTCTTCTCTCCTCTCTCTGTCTCTCTCCCTCTACCCCTCTCTCTCTCTCTCTCTCTCTCTCTCCCTCTACCCCTCTCTCTCTGTCTCTCTCTCTCTCTCTCTCTCTAGCTCTCTCTCTCGCTCTCTCTCCTCTCCCTCTACCCCTCTCTCCCTCTACCCCTCTCTCTCTCTCTCTACCCGCTCTCTCTCTGTCTCTCTCTCTCCACCTCTCTCTCTTTCTCTCTCTGCACCCTCTACCCCTCTCTCCCTCTACCCCTCTCTCCCTCTCCCTCTCTCTCTGTCTCTCTCCCTCTCTCTCTGTCTCTCTCCCTCTACCCCTCTCTCTCTCTCTCTCTTTCTTCCTCTCTCTCTCTCTCTCTCTCTCTGTCTCTCTCTCTCTCTACCTCTCCCTCTCTCTCTCTGTCTCTCTCTCTCTACCCCTCTCTCTCTCTCTCTCTCTCTCTCTCTCTCTCTCTCTACCCCTCTCTCTCTCTCTGTCTCTCTCCCTCTACCCCCCTCTCTCTCTCTCTCTCTCTCTCTGTCTCTCTCCCTCTACCCCCCCCCCTCTCTCTCTCTCAATTAAATTTTTCAATTCAAGGGCTTTATTGGCATGGGAAACATGTGTTAAGATTGCCAAAGCAAGTGAGGTAGATAATATATAAAGTGACTATATAAAGTGAAAAAACAATAAAAATGAACTGTAAACATTACACATATAGAAGTTCCAAAATAATAAAGACATTTCAAATGTCATATTATGTCCAAATACAGTGTTGTAATAATGTGCAAATGGTTAAAGTACAAAAGGCTAAATAAATCAACATAAATATGGGTTGTATTTACAATGGTGTTTGTTCTTCACTGGTTGCTCTTTTCTTGTTGCAACAGATCACACATCTTGCTGCTGTGATGGCACCACACTGTGGTATTTCATCCAAATAGTTTTTCCGAATTCTTTGTGGATCTGTGTAATCTGAGGGAAATATGTGTCTCTAATATGGTCATAGATTGGACGGGAGGTTAAGAAGTGCAGCTCAGGCCCTACCGCCACCCGGCTCTAAAACTCCTGTTTAACAATATTAACACTAGCTCTTAATGCTACCACTCTTCTTTGTCTGATTTACAAGAGGATGTGTACTAAAGCCCTCTCTGCATGCATCTCTCTATGTGTGTTGGTGTGTGTCTTCAGCCAACTCTGGGCTCAGCCTTGGCTGTCGTGTGGTTGGCTGTGGTATCAAAGCACAAGATGATCTGTGAGGAGAGCAGAGAGGGTGTAGAATGAACATGAGTTAGACGATGTTAGTTCATTTCTCCTCTCTGAGTGTCTAACCGTGTTATAATGCTGAGCAGATTCCAATTGCCCAGTCGTTTTGTAACACACACACACATACACACACACACACTCGCTCTTTGAACAGTGCTGTTAGGAGCAGCTGCCCCACATACTCCAGAACTGTCAGAGTTAGTCCCTTTCATCTGTGTCCCTCTGTGTACTGTGTGCGTTTTCTCAGTGGAGATAACTAACACTGTTATTACTGTAACTACTGTAAATACTGTAACTACTGTAAATACTGTAAATACAGTAACTACTGTAAATACTGTAACTACTGTAACTACTGTTATTACTGTTAATACTGTTATTACTGTAAATACTGTAAATACTGTAACTACTGTAAATACTGTAAATACTGTAAATACTGTAAATACTGTAATTACTGTAAATACTGTTATTACTGTAAATACTGTTAATACTGTAAATACTGTAAATACTGTAACTACTGTAAATACTGTAATTACTGTAAATACTGTTATTACTGTAAATACTGTTAATACTGTAAATACTGTAAATACTGTAACTACTGTAAATACTGTAAATACTGTTACTGTTAAAACCGTTAATACTGTAAATCATTTAAATACTGTAAATACTGTAACTACTGTAAATACTATAAATACTGTAAATACTGTTATTACTGTAAATAATGTAAATACTGTTAATACTGTTAATATTATGAAACAAAGATTACTGACATAAAGATGATAGTAAAATGCTTTGGAGCACCTTAAATGAAATGAACTCCGCTCCATCAATCATTAGATCAGATGGCTCATTCATCACAAAAAACACTGATATTGCCAACCACTTTAATGTTTTTTTTCACACGCCAGCAACAAACACTGACACTACACATCCAAGTATATCTGACCAAATTATGAAAGACAAGCATTGTATAATTTTGAATTCTGTAAAGTAAGTGTGGAAGAGGTGAAAAGATGATTGCTATCTGTCAACAATTACAAGCCACCGGGGTCTGATAACTTGGATGGAAAATTACTGAGGATAATAGCGGACGATATTGACATTCCTATTTTACATAAAGAAATTGACAACAGACCTTCAGCACGCTTATAGGGAAGAATATTCAACAAGCACAGCAAGTATACAAATGACTGATGATTGGCTGAGAGAACTTGATGATAAAAGATTGTATTTTGTTTGACTTTAGTGTGGCTTTTGACGTTATCGATCATAGTCTATTGCTGGATAAACGTATGTGTTATGGCTTTACACCCCCTGCTATATTGTGACCCGTTTCAGGAAACTAGGCGCATGTCGCGGATCACCACTTCACAGAAGAGCCGTTTGAACAGAAAACTATTTTTCTAAATGCATTTTTTTGGGGGGGGCAGAGATGCCTTCTCGAACATGTGAACTTTCATGTGTCTTAATAACAAACATGTATGTATCATGTATGTAACATGGTCACAGACACAGGAAAATAAACGCACGATGACATACGAACTATACACACACATACACATGGATTTTTGTGTTGTAGATATGTGGTAGTGGTGGAGTAGGGGCCCGAGGGCACACAGTGTGTTGTAGATATGTGGTAGTGGTGGAGTAGGGGCCTGAGGGCACACAGTGTGTTGTAGATATGTGGTAGTGGTGGAGTAGGGGCCCGAGGGCACACAGTGTGTTGTAGATATGTGGTAGTGGTGGAGTAGGGGCCCGAGGGCACACAGTGTGTTGTAGATATGTGGTAGTGGTGGAGTAGGGGCCCGAGGGCACACAGTGTGTTGTAGATATGTGGTAGTGGTGGAGTAGGGGCCCGAGGGCACACAGTGTGTTGTAGATATGTGGTAGTGGTGGAGTGGGGCCTGAGGGCACACAGTGTGTTGTAGATATGTGGTAGTGGTGGAGTAGGGGCCCGAGGGCACACAGTGTGTTGTAGATAGGTGGTAGTGGTGGAGTAGGGGCCTGAGGGCACACAGTGTGTTGTAGATATGTGGTAGTGGTGGAGTAGGGGCCCGAGGGCACACAGTGTGTTGTAGATATGTGGTAGTGGTGGAGTAGGGGCCCGAGGGCACACAGTGTGTTGTAGATATGTGGTAGTGGTGGAGTAGGGGCCTGATGGCACACAGTGTGTTGTAGATATGTGGTAGTGGTGGAGTAGGGGCCCGAGGGCACACAGTGTGTTGTAGATATGTGGTGGTGGTAGAGTAGGGGCCTGAGGGCACACAGTGTGTTGTAGATATGTGGTAGTGGTGGAGTAGGGGCCCGAGGGCACACAGTGTGTTGTAGATATGTGGTAGTGGTGGAGTGGGGGCCTGAGGGCACACAGTGTGTTGTAGATATGTGGTAGTGGTGGAGTAGGGGCCCGAGGGCACACAGTGTGTTGTAGATATGTGGTAGTGGTGGAGTAGGGGCCTGAGGGCACACAGTGTGTTGTAGATATGTGGTAGTGGTGGAGTAGGGGCCCGAGGGCACACAGTGTGTTGTAGATATGTGGTAGTGGTGGAGTAGGGGCCCGAGGGCACACAGTGTGTTGTAGATATGTGGTAGTGGTGGAGTAGGGGCCCGAGGGCACACAGTGTGTTGTAGATATGTGGTAGTGGTGGAGTAGGGGCCCGAGGGCACACAGTGTGTTGTAGATATGTGGTAGTGGTGGAGTGGGGCCTGAGGGCACACAGTGTGTTGTAGATATGTGGTAGTGGTGGAGTAGGGGCCCGAGGGCACACAGTGTGTTGTAGATAGGTGGTAGTGGTGGAGTAGGGGCCTGAGGGCACACAGTGTGTTGTAGATATGTGGTAGTGGTGGAGTAGGGGCCCGAGGGCACACAGTGTGTTGTAGATATGTGGTAGTGGTGGAGTAGGGGCCCGAGGGCACACAGTGTGTTGTAGATATGTGGTAGTGGTGGAGTAGGGGCCTGATGGCACACAGTGTGTTGTAGATATGTGGTAGTGGTGGAGTAGGGGCCCGAGGGCACACAGTGTGTTGTAGATATGTGGTGGTGGTAGAGTAGGGGCCTGAGGGCACACAGTGTGTTGTAGATATGTGGTAGTGGTGGAGTAGGGGCCCGAGGGCACACAGTGTGTTGTAGATATGTGGTGGTGGTAGAGTAGGGGCCTGAGGGCACACAGTGTGTTGTAGATATGTGGTAGTGGTGGAGTAGGGGCCCGAGGGCACACAGTGTGTTGTAGATATGTGGTAGTGGTGGAGTGGGGGCCTGAGGGCACACAGTGTGTTGTAGATATGTGGTAGTGGTGGAGTAGGGGCCTGAGGGCACACAGTGTGTTGTAGATATGTGGTAGTGGTGGAGTAGGGGCCTGAGGGCACACAGTGTGTTGTAGATATGTGGTAGTGGTGGAGTAGGGGCCTGAGGGCACACAGTGTGTTGTAGATATGTGGTAGTGGTGGAGTAGGGGCCTGAGGGCACACAGTGTGTTGTAGATATGTGGTAGTGGTGGAGTAGGGGCCTGAGGGCACACAGTGTGTTGTAGATATGTGGTAGTGGTGGAGTAGGGGCCTGAGGGCACACAGTGTGTTGTAGATATGTGGTAGTGGTGGAGTAGGGGCCCGAGGGCACACAGTGTGTTGTAGATATGTGGTAGTGGTGGAGTAGGGGCCTGAGGGCACACAGTGTGTTGTAGATATGTGGTAGTGGTGGAGTAGGGGCCTGAGGGCACACAGTGTGTTGTAGATATGTGGTAGTGGTGGAGTAGGGGCCCGAGGGCACACAGTGTGTTGTAGATATGTGGTAGTGGTGGAGTAGGGGCCTGATGGCACACAGTGTGTTGTAGATATGTGGTAGTGGTGGAGTAGGGGCCTGAGGGCACACAGTGTGTTGTAGATATGTGGTAGTGGTGGAGTAGGGGCCTGAGGGCACACAGTGTGTTGTAGATATGTGGTAGTGGTGGAGTAGGGGCCCGAGGACACACAGTGTGTTGTAGATATGTGGTAGTGGTGGAGTAGGGGCCTGAGGGCACACAGTGTGTTGTAGATATGTGGTAGTGGTGGAGTAGGGTCCCGAGGACACACAGTGTGTTGTAGATATGTGGTAGTGGTGGAGTAGGGGCCTGAGGGCACACAGTGTGTTGTAGATATGTGGTAGTGGTGGAGTAGGGGCCTGAGGGCACACAGTGTGTTGTAGATATGTGGTAGTGGTGGAGTAGGGGCCTGAGGGCACACAGTGTGTTGTAGATATGTGGTAGTGGTGGAGTAGGGGCCCGAGGGCACACAGTGTGTTGTAGATATGTGGTAGTGGTGGAGTAGGGGCCTGAGGGCACACAGTGTGTTGTAGATATGTGGTAGTGGTGGAGTAGGGGCCTGAGGGCACACAGTGTGTTGTAGATAAGTGGTAGTGGTGGAGTAGGGGCCTGAGGGCACACAGTGTGTTGTAGATATGTGGTAGTGGTGGAGTAGGGGCCTGAGGGCACACAGTGTGTTGTAGATATGTGGTAGTGGTGGAGTAGGGGCCTGAGGGCACACAGTGTGTTGTAGATATGTGGTAGTGGTGGAGTAGGGGCCTGAGGACACACAGTGTGTTGTAGATATGTGGTAGTGGTGAAGTAGGGGCCCGAGGGCACACAGTGTGTTGTAGATATGTGGTAGTGGTGGAGTAGGGGCCTGAGGGCACACAGTGTGTTGTAGATATGTGGTAGTGGTGGAGTAGGGGCCTGAGGGCACACAGTGTGTTGTAGATATGTGGTAGTGGTGGAGTAGGGGCCTGAGGACACACAGTGTGTTGTAGATATGTGGTAGTGGTGGAGTAGGGGCCTGAGGGCACACAGTGTGTTGTAGATATGTGGTAGTGGTGGAGTAGGGGCCTGAGGGCACACAGTGTGTTGTAGATATGTGGTAGTGGTGGAGTAGGGGCCTGAGGACACACAGTGTGTTGTAGATATGTGGTAGTGGTGAAGTAGGGGCCCGAGGGCACACAGTGTGTTGTAGATATGTGGTAGTGGTGGAGTAGGGGCCTGAGGGCACACAGTGTGTTGTAGATATGTGGTAGTGGTGGAGTAGGGGCCTGAGGGCACACAGTGTGTTGTAGATATGTGGTAGTGGTGGAGTAGGGGCCTGAGGGCACACAGTGTGTTGTAGATATGTGGTAGTGGTGGAGTAGGGGCCTGAGGGCACACAGTGTGTTGTAGATATGTGGTAGTGGTGGAGTAGGGGCCTGAGGACACACAGTGTGTTGTAGATATGTGGTAGTGGTGGAGTAGGGGCCTGAGGACACACACTTAATATGTTGTGAAATCTGTTTTAGATGTATTGTAATGTTCTATAAAAAGTATAACTGACTTAATTTTGCTGGACCCCAGGAAGACTGCATATCACTGCATTAAACAACGCTCACACAAACACACACCACGCCATGCTGCAGCACAATACACACACACACACCACTGCTTGGTTTTCCTATAGTCACTAGTGTGTGCATAGTCAAAAGCTGCAGTAAATGATATTGTCCCTGGAATTCTGTGTTTCTGGACACACGAAGTGTGATGCATATGAATCCTGGGCATATTTATTATGTCTGTGAAGGCAGGAAAACAGGGGGGAGGGGGGGGGGGGGGTAATTTAATTAGATATTTATGTCTGTCTGTGAAGGCAGGAAAACAGGGGGGGGGTAATTAGATTAGATCCTGTTCCATTCATTTCACTTACAGCAGCTATGATGACAAGCTGGTGCTATTGATAAATTGACTGTTGAATGAAGAGTGTCTCCTAACTGTTGATGATAAAGCTGAGTGGAAATATGCCGGGACATCATTTAGGAGCTAACAGAATTCAATTACACACACAATGCTTCCTTGGCCAAGATGTAAATAAAAATCTATTTCTGACACCTTTACAACGATGTCTAAGAGAAAGGATAGTGTTGCTGGGTAAACATAAAGATCAAGTCCACCTAAAAAAAAACTGGAGGCCCCTTTTTCCACTTCTAGAAAAATGCATAGAATTTAAAAAAAAGGTATATATACTCTGTGTCGGATATAATTCATCCTGATCACACAGGTTTTTTACCTGGACGATACATCGGAGGTAATATTAGGCAAGTACTGGAAACAATAGAATACTATGAAACATCTGGGAAACCAGGCCTGGTATTCATAGCAGATTTTGAAAAGGCTTTTAAAGTATGACTACAATAGATATATAAATGCCTGGACTACATTAGATATATAAATGCCTGGACTACATTAGATATATAAATGCCTGGACTACATTAGATATATAAATGCCTGGACTACATTAGATATATAAATGCCTGGACTTGTATCGCTCGTCGGAAGAAGTGGACCAAGGTGCAGCGTGTTCATGATCTTTATTTCTCAGAACACTAAAACGAACATCACGTTCCGTAGGCTTCACAGAGCCACAACCTAAGGTGGCAAAACATGCTGCCTAAGTATGATTCCTAATCAGAGACAACGATAGATTGAGAACCCGGCCAAAACATAGAAATAAAGAACATAGAATGCCCACCTGACCAAACCAAATAGAGACAGAAAAAGGCTCTCTAAGGTCAGGGCGTGACAGAACTACAAGCGATATATAATTGCCTGGACTACAACAGCACAAAGACACATATTGACACATTCCACAATGGCAAAACAAGACAGTCAAAAAAGGTATCAGAAGGTTTTGAAGTGTCTGCCCTGTATCTAGGAGATGTAAGAAAGCTAAGGAAATATTTGTGTTGAATTTTTTTTTTTAACCCTTTATTTTTGTTGCCACAAATCGACCTCGTGGTTAGGGCGTTGGGTTGCTGGATCGAATCCCTTAGTTGACAAGGTAAAAACTCGTCATTCTGGTTTCCCACACAGGCTGTCATTGTAAATAAGAACTTGTTCTTAACTGACTTGCCTAGTTAAAGAAACGTTTTTAAAAAAAGAAGCTAAATGTGTCCTAGAAATCCGCTATCTGGATCCATGGTCTCCTAGAGGATCTAGATCATTTTTCTGATTCATGTTTTATTCATGTCCCAGTTGGCCTATTGACTTATGGGTCGCCTACGCCAAACTATTCGTTTTTTAAATTATATGAACAAAAAATATTTCCCTTTATTTGGAACGGCAAAATTAAACTTATTTATAGAATGAATATGAGTTCAGGGGGCAACATTTAAAAATATATATTAAATTCATAAACCTATCACCTATCAATAAACCTATCACCTATCAATAAACCTATCACCTATCGATAAACCTATCACCTATCAATAAACCTATCACCTATCAATAAACCTATCACCTATCAATAAGCCTATCACCTATCAATAAACCTATCACCTATCAATAAACCTATCACCTATCAATACACCTATCACCTATCAATAAACCTATCACCTATCAATAAACCTGAAACTGAAAACTGAAAGCATTAGTCTTGGATGCCAAGGGAAGGTTTCCCCAAAAGATTTACCAAGAAAAAGAAACGATAAAAACATGCAAAAATAATGTATCTTTTGTGTTTCGTACTTCAAGGCTAAACTGGAGAAAGCATCCAAATGAACAAAACAACACCCCTCAATTACCTCAACGAACCGGTGCCCTCACACATTGACTCTGTACCGTAATACCCTGTATATAGCCTCCACATTGACTCTGTACCGTAATACCCTGTATATAGCCTCCACATTGACTCTGTACCGTAATACCCTGTATATAACCTCCACATTGACTCTGTACCTTAACACCCTGTATATAACCTCTACATTGACTCTGTACCGATACCCCCTGTATATAGCCTCCACATTGACTCAGTACCGGTACACCCTGTATATAGCCTCCACATTGACTCTGTACCGTAATACTCTGTATATAACCTCCACATTGACTCTGTACCGTAACACCCTGTATATAACCTCCACATTGACTCTGTACCGGTACCTCTTGCATATAGCCTCGTTATTGTTATTTTATTGTGTTACTTTTTTGGGGATCTTTTACTCATTTATTTAGTAAATATTTTCTTAACTTTATTTCTTAATAAAACTGCATTGTTGGTTAAGTGCTTGTAAGTAAGCATTTCACTGTAAGGTCTACTACGGCTGTTGTAGCCTACAGTTGACTTGTATGTCCTACAGTTGACTTGTATGTCCTACAGTTGACTTGTATGTCCTACAGTTGACTTGTATGTCCTACAGTTGACTTGTATGTCCTACACTTGACTTGTATGTCCTATAGACATGACTTGTATAGCCTACAGTATAGACATGTATAGACATGACTTGTATAGCCTACAGTATAGACATGACTTGTATGTCCTACAGTATAGACATGACTTGTATAGCCTACAGTATAGACATGACTTGTATAGCCTACAGTATAGACATGACTTGTATAGCCTACAGTATAGACATGACTTGTATAGCCTACAGTATAGACATGACTTGTATAGCCTACAGTATAGACATGACTTGTATAGCCTACAGTATAGACATGACTTGTATAGCCTACAGTATAGACATGACTTGTATAGCCTACAGTATAGACATGTATAGACTTGCAAACTCATCACTATCACCTGGAGCTGTGGTTAACTGGGGGAATGGGGTGCTGGTTAACTGGGAGAGTGGGGTGCTGGTGCTGGTTAACTGGGGGAATGTGGTGCTGGTTAACTGGGGGAGTCGGGTGCTGGTTAACTGGGGGAATGGGGTGCTGGTTAACTGGGGGAATGGGGTGCTGGTTAACTGGGGGAGTGGGGTGTTGGTTAACTGGGGGAGTAGGGTGCTGGTGATAAACTGGGGGAGTGGGGTGCGGCTGGGGGTGATTTAATTTGTTTACAGATGATTCTAGCACATCTCTAAGATGAAGTGTGTTTAACCAAGCATCAGGAGACGCATCGTGCTTTCCAAATTGCACCCTATTCCCTATATAGTGCACTACTTTGGACTAGACATGGTCAAATCGTGTGCACTATATAGGAAATAGGGTGCCACCTTAAAGTCATGTTTACTCTCTGAATATTGAAGCATCTTGGATCTTGATTCCTGTCAGAAGAAACACATGACTCCTTCTCTACGCTGCAGATTTCTATGTTCAATGATATGAGAATATTACTCACCTGCCAACTGCAACATCTAATACCCCCATCATTACTACCAGCCGGAGCCCGTGTTTCTGGGGGAAAGTAAACAATGTGACACACAATGAGCTAATCAAGTTTCAAGTTGTAATCGTCATATGTACAAGATACACGTGGTATTTTTTTATTTTTTTATTTTACCTTTATTTAACTAACTACCTTCCGGTTACTAGTCCAACGCTCTAACCACTAGGCTACCTGCCTCCCTCCTCTAACCACTAGGCTACCTGCCTCCCTCCTCTAACCACTAGGCAACCTGCCTCCTCTACACTCTAACCACTAGGCTACCTGCCTCCCCCCTCTAACCACTAGGCTACCTGCCTCCCCCCTCTAACCACTAGGCTACCTGCCTCCCCCTCTAACCACTAGGCTACCCGCCTCCCTCCTCTAACCACTAGGCTACCTGCCTCCCCCCTCTAACCACTAGGCTACCTGCCTCCTCTACACTCTAACCACTAGGCTACCCTTCCTCCTCTACACTCTAACCACTAGGCTACCCTGCCTCCTCTACACTCTAACCACTAGGCTACCCTTCCTCCTCTACACTCTAACCACTAGGCTACCCTTCCTCCTCTACACTCTAACCACTAGGCTACCCTGCCTCCTCTACACTCTAACCACTAGGCTACCCTTCCTCCTCTACACTCTAACCACTAGGCTACCCTGCCGCCTCTACACTCTAACCACTAGGCTACCCTGCCGCCTCTACACTCTAACCACTAGGCTACCCTACCTCCTCTACACTCTAACCACTAGGCTACCTGCCGCCTCTACACTCTAACCACTAGGCTACCCTTCCTCCTCTACACTCTAACCACTAGGCTACCCTGCCGCCCCTACACTCTAACCACTAGGCTACCTGCCACCTCCACACTCTAACCACTAGGCTACCTGCCTCCTCTACACTCTAACCACTAGGCTACCCTGCCACCTCAACACTCTAACCACTAGGCTACCTGCCACCTCTACACTCTAACCACTAGGCTACCCTTCCTCCTCTACACTCTAACCACTAGGCTACCTGCCACCTCTACACTCTAACCACTAGGCTACCTGCCACCTCTACACTCTAACCACTAGGCTACCCTTCCTCCTCTACACTCTAACCACTAGGCTACCTGCCACCTCTACACTCTAACCACTAGGCTACCCTTCCTCCTCTACACTCTAACCACTAGGCTACCTGCCACCTCTACACTCTAACCACTAGGCTACCCTTCCTCCTCTACACTCTAACCACTAGGCTACCTGCCACCTCTACACTCTAACCACTAGGCTACCCTTCCTCCTCTACACTCTAACCACTAGGCTACCCTGCCGCCCCTACACTCTAACCACTAGGCTACCCTTCCTCCTCTTCACTCTAACCACTAGGCTACCCTGCCGCCTCTACACTCTAACCACTAGGCTACCCTGCCGCCCCAGGCAGGGTATACACCATTCAACAAAATGCTTACTTGCAGGTTCCTTGTCATTCAATGGTGAATCAACATATATTTCACCTAGTTGACTCTGGGATTCGAACCAGTGACCTTTCGTTTACTGGCCGACTAGGCATTCCTTTTCAACAATGCAACGTTATTAACAAATAATATAAAATATGATAATACGAACATAAAGTAAATGGCTTCGTAGAATAGAATACACATTTTAGCTTAAGTATAATACAGCAAGGCAGACCCAAATGGCACCCTATTCCCTATGTAGTGCACTACCTATCCTCTGTCCTCTCTAACACCATATAGTGTACCTCCCAAATGGCACCCTATTCCCTATGTAGTGCACTACCTATCCTCTGTCCTCTCTGACACCATATAGTGTACCTCCCAAATGGCACCCTATTCCCTATGTAGTGCACTACCTATCCTCTGTTCTCTCTGACACCATATAGGGTACCTCCCAAATGGCACCCTATTCTCTATGTAGTTCACTACTTTTCTCCAGGGTCAATGGGGCTCTGGTCGAAAGCAGTGCACTATATGGGGAATAGGGTGCCATTTGGGATGCATCCAACAGGCTGTTTTGCCTTTAATTTCCCCTCGGTGCCTCCTCACAGGAAATCAGGATAAATGACCATTAGCTACAATAGCATGAATTCAGAAGGTTAGGGGTGATAAATGGACACTCTCTCTCATTGATTGGATTCAGTCCCCCTAGCACACTCTAGACTTGGTTCGTGTCCTAATTGGCACTCTGTTCCCTATGTAAATCACTACTTTTGACAAGGGCCCTGCTCAGAGGTAGTGCACTTATATAGGGCCTTTTGGGACACATTAATGTTGTGAGTGTAAATGAAGTCCTGTGGTTTGGGGAGGTAATAGTTAACATATTTCAACACTCACAGTGTGAATGAAGTCCTGTGGTTTGGGTAGGTAATAGTTAGTGCATTTCAACACTCACAGTGTGAATGGAGTCTCATGGTTGGGGGAGGTAATAGTTAACATATTTCAACACTCACAGTGTGAATGAAGTCCTGTGGTTTGGGTAGGTAATAGTTAACATATTTCAACACTCACAGCCATTCTGTCTTTTCTCTACTACTCTACTACTATTGTTTTGGAATCATCAGAGCTAATTGATATGAAGAACCACATTTAAGGTGTAGCTTATTACTTTTTTGGGGGGGTTGAAATAGTAAAGTAGGAGATAGAAAACTAAGGCATTTTCAGATATGTGTTTTAAAAGAATGTATTTAATTTAAAACAGTTTTGGTGTTCGGTCCTATGACTAAATGAGTCATTTAATGTCATTTAATAAGTAATTGTGTGCCACGTTCAATTTAGAAAACGTTTTCTATGAGGTGATATGCTAATTATTTAAATTTGGCCGAGACAAAAATGTAGCTCAGGGTTCTGGAATTAGAACCTGTAGTCTTGGAGAATGACACCAGCAGAATCAAATCAAATCAAATTTATTTATATAGCCCTTCGTACATCAGCTGATATCTCAAAGTGCTGTACAGAAACCCAGCCTAAAACCCCAAACAGCAAGCAATGCAGGTGGAGAAGCACGGTGGCTAGGAAAAACTCCCTAGAAAGGCCAATACCTAGGAAGAAACCTAGAGAGGAACCAGGCTATGTGGGGTGGCCAGTCCTCTTCTGGCTGTGCCGGGTGGAGATTATAACAGAACATGGTCAAGATGTTCAATGTTCATAAATGACCAGCATGGTCGAATAATAATAAGGCAGAACAGTTGAAACTGGAGCAGCAGCACAGTCAGGTGGAAGTTGAAACTGGAGCAGCAGCATGGCCAGGTAGACTGGGGACAGCAAGGAGTCATCATGTCAGGTAGTCCTGGGGCATGGTCCTAGGGCTCAGGTCAGTTGAAACTGGAGCAGCAGCATGGCCAGGTAGACTGGGGACAGCAAGGAGTCATCATGTCAGGTAGTCCTGGGGCAGAACCAGATGGTATCTTTGCAGAACCGTATTAGAATCGTATTTACATTTATTTGTATGTACAATTAAATCTTAGGATATCAGGTGACAATCTAGTCTAAATAGATTTATGCCTGATAATGAATATCATATTTTGCTGAATAAGAAGCCATCATTAACAATCTGTAATTGACCCATTTATAATGTGCATCATTTTCTGGAACAGTTGTGAATGTAAAGTTGATTAATGGGAAGATGATGAATAGATAGTGATCGTGTCCATAGTCTCTCTATAGGTGAGAGGCTGGTAGAATAGTGATCGTGCCCATAGTCTCTCTATAGGTGAGAGGCTGGTAGAATAGTGATCGTGTCCATAGTCTCTCTATAGGTGAGAGGCTGGTAGAATAGTGATCGTGTCCATAGTCTCTCTATAGGTGAGAGGCTGGTAGAATAGTGATCGTGCCCATAGTCTCTCTATAGGTGAGAGGCTGGTAGAATAGTGATCGTGCCCATAGTCTCTCTATAGGTGAGAGGCTGGTAGAATAGTGATCGTGTCCATAGTCTCTCTATAGGTGAGAGGCTGGTAGAATAGTGATCGTGTCCATAGTCTCTCTATAGGTGAGAGGCTGGTAGAATAGTGATCGTGTCCATAGTCTCTCTATAGGTGAGAGGCTGGTAGAATAGTGATCATGTCCATAGTCATAGTGAGAGCAGGGGCTAACCGTGCATTCAGGGCAGGTGGTGCAGAGCCTATATATTTAATTACATTTTTTGTTGTTGTTATTCTGGCATTAATACATGTCACATATTAGTTTGCAAACAAATGCAATGAACCATGTTTTCTTGAGTAAGGCAGCTCCAAACTGCAGGTGTTTCAGCCTAGCTCAGTGCTTTCTGTGTTGGTGGGGCAGGTCCAAAATGCAGGTGTTTCAGCCTAGCTCAGTGCTTTCTGTTTTGGATGGGCAGGTCCAAAATGCAGGTGTTTCAGCCTAGCTCGGTGCTTTCTGTGTTGGTGGGGCAGGTCCAAAATGCAGGTGTTTCAGCCTAGCTCGGTGCTTTCTGTGTTGGTGGGGCAGGTCCAAAATGCAGGTGTTTCAGCCTAGCTCAGTGCTTTCTGTGTTGGCATGGCAGCCAGCGGGGTAATACAGAGAGTGGTGGTTGGTAATGTTCTTTCCTTGCGCCGTGATTGGCTCAGTGTTCTGTCACGGCCAAATTCACAGGGAGAGCTAGAAAATTCTAGAACCCCTCTGGGTGCTGCCATAGAGTTACATTAGAAGTACCCATTCAAGAAGGCTCAAGGTCATTGGCCACAGATAAAATCACGTCACATCTACCTTAGCTTTGATTGGACTGATCAAACTTTATGATAAATTATATGTAAAACGTATCAGTGCTCATCGGCCATTGGACATAAACATTACACAACAAGACGGAAATCGCAAATTCAACAATGAGGTGTTTCGGGAGGAATCAGTGACTAACTGCAAGCATTGCAAAGCCATCAGTAGCCTGCTATTCTGTGGAGAGGGTGTGTTATCCCATGTCTGGGTTTAAGGGTCTCTTTTTCTAAGCTTAAAAGGATTAACATTCCCATGCAACACCATGGGCCAGAAAAGGTTGAACACACTGGCCATGCTGTCAATCCAGCATGACTTCTGCCGTGTTCAAGACAACTGGAAACTCAGAACTGGTGAATCTCAGACTTCAGTGAGTTCAAGACAACTGGAAAATCAGAACTGGTGAATCTCAGACTTCAGTGAGTTCAAGACAACTGGAAACTCGGAACTGGTGAATCTCAGACTTCAGTGAGTTCAAGACAACTGGAAACTCGGAACTGGAGAATCTCAGACTTCAGTGAGTTCAAGACAACTGGGAATACTGAAAAAAAAGAGCTCAGACTGTGAAAAAACCAAATTTTTAACGGTCATCCAACTCTGAATTCCAAGTCAGAATCTCTGGCCTCTTTCTAGAGCTCCGACCTGCATGACGTCATGATTCAACATCGTTTTTTCTCAGAGTTCCCAGTTGTCTTGAAAGTACCATAAATCCAGAAAATGCCAGACTTTAACCTGACAAAGTTTTAATGACATAATTTGCCCCCAAGAACTGCGGCGCTACATTCCTGTTCAAGAGAGCACAGCACAACAAGGTGAGATCAAATATGTCTTATATGCTGCTGCATAAATAATGTAATATGGGAGATGTGTAATACTACATGTATGTTGTGTAGTAAGCTGTTAGTAGCCCATGTGCCTCACCCTAATAATGGGGTCCCTTTCCTCCTCATAACCTAGCCTACTGTTCTGACTTGGTGTACAGGGAGAAGTGTAATACTACATGTATGTTGTGTAGTAAGCTGTTAGTAGCCAATGTGTCTCACCCTAATCATTGGGTCCCTGCCCTCCTCATAACTCAGCCTACTGTTCTGACTTGGTGGTGAACATGTAGCCTATAACCTGTTTTAGAGAAATTACATAAAAAAATATTGTAAGAGCTTTCATTGTCTGGTTATATGCCCCCTTTATTTATCCCACGATTCTGACTTGGTGTACAGGGAGAATACTGTAAGAACGGCCCATGTTCTGAATTCTGTCGCTGTATATTTCAAAAGTCCGTCCTAGCTCGCTCATTAATGTCTTCATCTAATTTATGGATTGACTCTTATCTGCTCGACAGCCCCTTATAACATAGTTATAGTTATAACATAGTTACTCAATTGTCAATAGAAACCACATTTGTTTAAGCAAGTCAGTCATATCAGCTATGTTTTATTAAAAAGGCTGGAAATGAGGCTGAATGAACTGTTTCGCTGCCAGAGAAGGCTCTGCCAGGTTTAGCAGTAGTAAGCTGTTGGGACTCTGCTGTTGGGACTCTGCTGTTGTGACAGCTTTATGTAGGCCTTAACAGTTTGTGGGCACAGTTTGTCACCGTTATAGTGCAATTAATGTACTAATGTATTGTTTAGTATTGTGTTGTGGCTTTGCTGGCATGTATCTAAAATAAAACACAAGATTTGCTGGCTAAAATCTCCACCGGTGAGAGTAATGATCATGTCATGATGTTATCACCAGGTTCTATGTGATGAATGAATAGAACAGGGGAGGGGCTGACAATATTGATTGATTGACAGGTTCACACTGTCAATCAGACCAATGTTATCAATGTTATCAGATCTGGCCCTAACAAAGGACTGACCTTACCAACCAATAAAGGCATGATTCTCTCTCTCACCAGAGAGAAACACACACACACACACTCTCTCTTTCCCTCCTTTCTCTCTCACTTTCTCCCTCTCGCTCTCTCTCTTTCCCTCCCTCTCCCTCTCTCTCTTTCTCTCTCTCCCCCTCTCCCTCTCTCCCTCTCTCCCTATCTCTCTCCCCCTCTCTCTCTCCCCCTCTCTCTCCCCCCTCTCCCTCTCTCTCTCTCTCGCTCTCTCTCTCTCGCTCTCTCTCTCCCCCGCTCCCTCTCTCTCTCCCTCTCTCCCTATCCCTCTGTGCCTCTCTCGCTCTCTCTCTTTCTCCCTCTCTCTCTCTGTTCCTCTCTCTCTCTCTCTTGCTCGGCCTCTCTCTCTTTCTCTCTCGGTCTCTCTCTCGGTCTCTCTCGGTCTCTCTCTCTCTCTCTGTCTCTCTCTCTCTCTCCCTCCCTCCTCTCTCTCTCTCTCTCTCTCTCTCTACAACAAACAACCTTGGAACGATGCCTTCTATTGAGGTATTTCACATTGTGTTTGCTTCTAAACTGCTGTATCAGTAACTAAAGATCCTTGGGTCATCAACTGGAAGATGAATTATGTGCGGCTTCAACTGGTGCAGTATTTACAATACACTCTAACTTCTCCAGCTTTTACACAGTATCAGATGTATAATTTCTGTTGCTCATGTGAACCAGTTATCTCCGTCCTCATATGAACCAGTTATCTCCGTCCTCATATGAACCAGTTATCTCGATCCTGACATGAACCATCCTGACATGAACCAGTTATCTCCGTCCTCATATGAACCAGTTATCTCCACCCTGACATGAACCAGTTATCTCCGTCCTCATATGAACCAGTTATCTCCGTCCTCATATGAACCAGTTATCTCCGTCCTCATATGAACCAGTTATCTTCGTCCTGACATGAACCAGTTATCTCCATCCTCATATGAACCAGTTATCTCCGCCCTGACATGAACCAGTTATCTCCGTCCTGACATGAACCAGTTATCTCCGTCCTCATATGAACCAGTTATCTCCGTCGTCATATGAACCAGTTATCCCCATCCTGACATGACCCAGTTATCTCCATCCTGCCATGAACCAGTTATCTCCGCCCTGACATGAACCAGTTATCTCCGTCCTCATATGAACCAGTTATCTCCGTCCTGACATGAACCAGTTATCTCCGTCCTGACATGAACCATCCTGACATGAACCAGTTATCTCTGTCCTGATATGAACCCGTTATCTCCGTCCTCATATGAACCAGTTATCTCCGTCCTGACATGAACCAGTTATCTCCATCCTCATATTAACCAGTTATCTCCGTCCTGAGATGAACCAGTTATCTCCATCCTGACATGAACCAGTTATCTCCGTCATTTTCATCTGTCTCTACCAGGGTTCTCTCTCTGCTCTTCTCATCTCCTCTCTGCTCCTATCTGCTCTTTTCTTCGTCTCATCTCATATCTGCTCCTCTCTGCTATTTTCTTCTTCTCTGCTCCTCTCTACTCCTCTCTGCTCCTCTCTGCTCCTCTCTGCTCTTTTCTTCTTCTCATCTCCTCTCTGCTCTTTTCTTCCTCTCATCTCCTCTCTACTCCTCTCATCTCCTCTCTGCTCTTTTCTTCCTCTCTACTCCTCTCTACTCCTCTCTGCTCCTCTCTGCTCTTTTCTTCCTCTCTACTCCTCTCTACTCCTCTCTACTCCTCTCTACTCCTCTCTACTCCTCTCTGCTCCTCTCTGCTCTTTTCTTCCTCTCTACTCCTCTCTGCTCTTCTCATCTCCTCTCTGCTCTTTTCTTCCTCTCTGCTCCTCTCTGCTCCTCTCTGCTCTTCTCATCTCCTCTCTGCTCTTTTCTTCCTCTCTGCTCCTCTCTGCTCCTCTCTGCTCTTCTCATCTCCTCTCTGCTCTTTTCTTCCTCTCTGCTCCTCTCTACTCCTCTCTGTTTTTCTTTACTCCTCTCTGCCATTTACACAACCAGAGGTAATTCTGTCTGCAGGGCTTTTGTCCGTTTTATGTCTAGTGCTGCTCTCCTGTCATCTGCCAAAAGCCTCCAACTCTCAATCTCCTGTCCACTTAAACAATCTGAAAATGGAAAGCCATTTATGTGTCTGCTTCCTCTTTTCGTTTCTCACTCCCACTCTCAGGCTCATTCAGGGCTTATTAAAGTCCTGAGAGCAGCGCAGCTCAGCAATCTGATATTGCACCAGTGGAGTGAGTGGAGACCAGGCATTACTACAGATGACTACAGAGATAGTGCTGCTGAGTACCACCCCCATCCATCCCTCCCTCCCTCTCTTTCTCTCTTGTTATGCGGTGGCAGATTCTGGGTGGCATTTGCACAGTGCTAGCCTCAGCCTGCCAACCCATGCCGCAGCGCTAAGCCTGACATCTGTTAAGAAGGTGGAATGGAGTTGAGCCGCAGGGATTTCCAATAAATCCAACGCTGCATACCAATCAGCCTGCGGTGTTCATTTGGTCTCCGGGCAGACGGCAGGAGAGGCAGTCCACTTGTCATTGACTTTACGGCCCTCTGGGCTTTGACAAACAGTGGTCGACCAACGAGCGCCTACGCACCCACACTACGTGTATTAGGCATGTGTGTTATATTTACAGAGCCAGCCAGGGGTGACCTTCAGCCGGACAGTGGTTTAGTGGAGCCAGTAGGCCGAGGGGTGACCATCAGCCGGAAACTGGTGTACTGGAGCGAATGGGCCGAGGGGTGACCCTCAGCCGGAAACTGGTGTACTGGAGCGAATGGGCCGAGGGGTGACCCTCAGCCGGAAACTGGTATACTGGAGCGAATGGGCCGAGGGGTGACCCTCAGCGGGACACTGGTGTACTGGAGCCAGTAGGCCGAGGGGTGACCCTCAGCCGGACACCGGTGTACTGGAGCGAGTAGGCCGAGGGGTGACCCTCAGCCGGACACCGGTGTTCTGGAGTGAGGGGGACAAGGTGATAGAGAGGATGGACCAAGTCTGTAACTTAGAGCTGTGAATTACCAGGGAACTCAGAATTCTGTGTGTTTAGCAACTTGAGACTGATATTATTGTGATTCGATATTCTAAACACATTTCTCATCGTATGTCTGCTGCAGAGGGACAAGAGAGAGTCATGATGAAGTGAGTTTTGATCATGGAAATAAAAGGGCTGAAAACACTATTAAGAAAGAAGATGGAGAACAGATATAGGAGTTTTGGTGCAGGTGGAACTGACTAGCGCTAGCAATGCTACATTTTTTTCTAGATGGTTTGACCTTGGCGTTTCGCCTGCCAAATAAGTTCTGTTATACTCACAGACATTATGTTAACAGTTTTAGAAACTTTAAAGTGTTTCCCATCCAAATCTACCAAATATATATGTACCAAATATATAATATATACCAAATATATACATATCCTGGGCCTGAGTAACAGGCAGTTTACTTTGGGCACGCTTTTCATCAGGGCGTGAAGATACTGCCCCCTAGCCCAAAGAGGTTGATATTACTGAGACTGAAGCCCTCTCTACTGTATTAATATTACTGAGACTGAATCCCTCTACTGTATTAATATTACTGAGACTGAAGCCCTCTCTACTGTATTAATATTACTGAGACTGAAGCCCTCTACTGTATTAATATTACTGAGACTGAAGCCCTCTCTACTGTATTAATATTACTGAGACTGAAGCCCTCTCTACTGTATTAATATTACTGAGACTGAAGCCCTCTACTGTATTAATATTACTGAGACTGAAACCCCCTCTACTGTATTAATATTACTGAGACTGAAGCCCTCTCTACTGTATTAATATTACTGAGACTGAAGCCCTCTACTGTATTAATATTACCGAGACTGAAGCCCTCTACTGTATTAATATTACTGAGACTGAAGCCCTCTACTGTATTAATATTACTGAGACTGAAGCCCTCTCTACTGTATTAATATTACTGAGACTGAAGCCCTCTCTACTGTATTAATATTACTGAGACTGAAGCCCTCTACTGTATTAATATTACCGAGACTGAAGCCCTCTACTGTATTAATATTACTGAGACTGAAGCCCTCTACTGTATTAATATTACTGAGACTGAAGCCCTCTACTGTATTAATATTACTGAGACTGAAGCCCTCTCTACTGTATTAATATTACTGAGACTGAAGCCCTCTCTACTGTATTAATATTACTGAGACTGAAGCCCTCTACTGTATTAATATTACCGAGACTGAAGCCCTCTACTGTATTAATATTACTGAGACTGAAGCCCTCTACTGTATTAATATTACTGAGACTGAAGCCCTCTACTGTATTAATATTACTGAGACTGAAGCCCTCTACTGTATTAATATTACTGAGACTGAAGCCCTCTACTGTATTAATATTACTGAGACTGAAGCCCTCTACTGTATTAATATTACTGAGACTGAAACCCTCCCTACTGTATTAATATTACTGAGACTGAAGCCCTCTAATGTATTAATATTACTGAGACTGAAGCCCTCTACTGTATTAATATTACTGAGACTGAAACCCTCTCTACTGTATTAATATTACTGAGACTGAAGCCCTCTACTGTATTAATATTACTGAGACTGAAGCCCTCTCTACTGTATTAATATTACTGAGACTGAAGCCCTCTACTGTATTAATATTACTGAGACTGAAGCCCTCTACTGTATTAATATTACTGAGACTGAAGCCCTCTACTGTATTAATATTACTGAGACTGAAGCCCTCTCTACTGTATTAATATTACTGAGACTGAAGCCCTCTACTGTATTAATATTACTGAGACTGAAGCCCTCTACTGTATTAATATTACTGAGACTGAAGCCCTCTCTACTGTATTAATATTACTGAGACTGAAGCCCTCTACTGTATTAATATTACTGAGACTGAAGCCCTCTACTGTATTAATATTACTGAGACTGAAGCCCTCTACTGTATTACTATTACTGAGACTGAAGCCCTCTCTACTGTATTAATATTACTGAGACTGAAGCCCTCTACTGTATTAATATTACTGAGACTGAAGCCCTCTACTGTATTAATATTACTGAGACTGAAGCCCTCTACTGTATTAATATTACTGAGTCAATTTACCACGTTTCATCCTATTTCCTATGTAGTGCTCGTCTTTTTACTAGAGCTTTTGGTTAAGGGTAGTGCACTATGTTGGGAATAGGGTGCTGGTCTTAGGTAGTGCACTATGTTGGGAATAGGATGCTGGTCTTAGGTAGTGCACTACGTAGGGAATAGGGTGCTGGTCTTAGGTAGTGCACTATGTTGGGAATAGGGTGCTGGTCTTAGGTAGTGCACTATGTTGGGAATAGGGTGCTGGTCTTAGGTAGTGCACTATGTTGGGAATAGGGTGCTGGTCTTAGGTAGTGCACTATGTTGGGAATAGGGTGCTGGTCTTAGGTAGTGCACTATGTTGGGAATAGGGTGCTGGTCTTAGGTAGTGCACTATGTTGGGAATAGGGTGCTGGTCTTAGGTAGTGCACTATGTTGGGAATAGGGTGCTGGTCTTAGGTAGTGCACTATTTGGGAATAGGATGCTGGTCTTAGGTAGTGCACTACGTAGGGAATAGGGTGCTGGTCTTAGGTAGTGCACTATGTTGGGAATAGGGTGCTGGTCTTAGGTAGTGCACTACGTAGAGAATAGGGTGCTGGTCTTAGGTAGTGCACTACGTAGGGAATAGGGTGCTGGTCTTAGGTAGTGCACTAAGTTGGGAATAGGGTGCTGGTCTTAGGTAGTGCACTACGTAGGGAATAGGGTGCTGGTCTTAGGTAGTGCACTAAGTTGGGAATAGGGTGCTGGTCTTAGGTAGTGCACTACGTAGAGAATAGGGTGCTGGTCTTAGGTAGTGCACTATGTTGGGAATAGGATGCTGGTCTTAGGTAGTGCACTACGTAGGGAATAGGGTGCTGGTCTTAGGTAGTGCACTATGTTGGGAATAGGGTGCTGGTCTTAGGTAGTGCACTACGTAGAGAATAGGGTGCTGGTCTTAGGTAGTGCACTACGTAGGGAATAGGGTGCTGGTCTTAGGTAGTGCACTAAGTTGGGAATAGGGTGCTGGTCTTAGGTAGTGCACTACGTAGAGAATAGGGTGCTGGTCTTAGGTAGTGCACTACGTAGGGAATAGGGTGCTGGTGTTAGGTAGTGCACTACGTAGGGAATAAGGTGCTGGTCTTAGGTAGTGCACTACGTAGGGAATAGGGTGCTGATCTTAGGTAGTGCACTATGTTGGGAATAGGATGCTGGTCTTTGGTAGTGCACTACGTAGGGAATAGGGTGCTGGTCTTAGGTAGTGCACTATGTTGGGAATAGGGTGCTGGTCTTAGGTAGTGCACTACGTAGGGAATCGGGTGCTGGTCTTAGGTAGTGCACTATGTAGGGAATAGGGTGCTGGTCTTAGGTAGTGCACTACGTAGGGAATAGGGTGCTGGTCTTAGGTAGTGCACTACGTAGGGAATCGGGTGCTGGTCTTAGGTAGTGCACTACGTAGGGAATAGGGTGCTGGTCTTAGGTAGTGCACTACGTAGGGAATAGGGTGCTGGTCTTAGGTAGTGCACTACGTAGGGAATCGGGTGCTGGTCTTAGGTAGTGCCCTACATAGGGAATAGGGTGCTGGTCTTAGGTAGTGCACTACGTAGGGAATAGGGTGCTGGTCTTAGGTAGTGCACTACGTAGGGAATAGGGTGCCATTTGGGACACATTTGAACCCCTGAGTGTTTTTTGACGCCTGAAGTTTGTTTTCTCACCGAGATGATCTGACGGGATGCTGTGTCTAGAGAGGAAAACATTCTTCATGTTATTTGTTACACAAGTAGAGGAAAAACAACAAACGTATATTTCTGGTTTTGAAGATGTGACTCTGCTTTTACTTAGCATTACTACAGAGATGTCATAACTTTCATGTGTAAATTTGCCGCCAGCAACAGGCTTTTGAAGAGCTTGTCTGATGTCCCCTTCTCTTTGATATCAGTACTGGTGGTACACAGGGCCAGCTAACAGCATGGAAGCATCTCAACCTTGGCAAAAGATTCATTTAAGCAAAGGTTTTTCAAATCATCAGCGAAGAGGGAGGGAGGGGAAGGGAGAGGGAGGAAGGGGAAGGGAGGGAGGGAGAGAGAGAGAGAGAGAGAGAGAGAGAGAGAGAGAGAGGGGGGGGGGAGTGAGAGAGATAGTGAGAGCGAGAAAGTGGGAGAGAGATAGAGAGAGAGAGAGGGGGGGTGAGAGAGATAGTGAGAGAGATAGTGAGAGAGAGAGAGAGAGAGAGGGGGGTGAGAGAGAGAGATAGTGGGAGAGAGAGAGAGAGAGAGAGAGAGAGAGAGAGAGAGAGAGAGAGGGTGAAATACCACAGTGTGACATCACAGCAGCAAGATTTGTGATCTGTTGCCACAAGAAAAGGGCAACCAGTGAAGAACAAATACCATTGTAAATACAACCCATATTTATGCTTATTTATTTTCCCTTGTGTACTTTAAACCATTTGTACATTGTTACAACACTGTATATATGTATAATATGACATTTGTAATGTCTTTATTGTTTTGAAACTTGTATGTGTAATGTTTACTGTTAATTTTTTGTTTATTTCACTTTTGTATATTATCTACCTCACTTGCTTTGGCAACGTTAACACATGTTTCCCATGCCAAGAAAGCCCCTTGAATTGAATTGAATTGAGTTGAATTGAATTGAATTGAATTGAATTGAATTGAGAGAGAGAGAGAGAGAGAGAGAGAGAGAGAGAGAGAGAGAGAGAGAGAGAGAGAGAGAGAGAGAGGGAATGGAGAGAGAGAGAGTGGAGGGGGGAGAGTGAGAGAGAGAGAGAGAGACAGGGAGTTGAGAGAGAGAGAGAGAGGAGACAGGGAGTGGAGAGAGAGAGAGAGAGAGAGAGAGAGAGAGAGAGTGGAGGGGGAGAGAGAGAGAGAGAGAGAGAGAGAGAGAGAGAGAGAGAGAGAGAGAGAAGAGAGAGAGAGTGGAGGGGGGGGAGAGAGAGAGAGTGCAGGGGGAGAGAGAGAGAGAGAGAGAGAGAGAGAGAGAGAGAAGAGAGAGAGAGAGAGAGAGAGAGAGAGAGAGAGAGAGAGAGACAGGGAATGAGAGAGAGAGAGAGTGGAGGGAGGGAGAGAGAGAGAGAGAGACAGGGAGTTGAGAGAGAGAGAGAGAGAGAGAGACAGGGAGTGGAGAGAGAGAGAGAGAGAGAGAGAGAGAGAGAGAGAGAGTGGAGGGGGAGAGAGAGAGAGTGCAGGGGGAGAGAGAGAGAGAGAGAGAGAGAGAGAGAGAGAGAGAGAGAGAGAGAGAGAGAGAGAGAGAGTGGAGGGGGAGAGACAGGGAGTGAGGTTTTTATTAATATGGTACTGTAGCTAATTACATGGCCACTCTAGTATCCCATTGACCCACTATGCTTCACACCCATTGGCTCCTGCTGTGTTGAAGCTTGTTAGGTTGTAGAACTCTTATGACTGGGGGTCTTTGATGTTCACACACAGAATTAGTACTTAAAAATATAAAGTTATTAATTTAGAGCAACAATACGCAGGAGGGTGTGTCTAATTGTGATTTTTAGCATTGAGTCGGTCACTAGCCTCCAGTTCCCTTCTTTAATGTTCGTTTCAGTATATGGAATATTTCAGAAACAATTGTCTGACTTGTAAGACTAAGCGCTGAGTGCTGAAATCCCAGTTGAATGTTCATGTTTTGCCTCCCACCAGAATATCATCTTATGGAATAACCTCAGTCCGTTCCTTGCTGCGTGGCTTTGCTGTGTGTGCATGTTAGCAAAGAAAGATCTGTTGGACAAACAATGGGAAGAGCATGCAGCCGAGCCACAGGACACAGAGCACAGAACCCTCTGAAGTTAACGGAACTAGACCTATAGCCCCAGACCACAAAACACAGAACCCTCTGAAGTTAATGGAACTAGACCTATAGCCCCAGACCACAGAACACAGAACCCTCTGAAGTTAATGGAACTAGACCTATAGCCCCAGACCACAGAACACAGAACCCTCTGAAGTTAATGGAACTAGACCTATAGCCCCAGACCACAGAACACAGAACCCTCTGACGTTAATGGAACTAGACCTATAGCCCCAGACCACAGAACACAGAACCCTCTGAAGTTAATGGAACTAGA
The DNA here is from genome assembly GCF_002021735.2 of Oncorhynchus kisutch. NCBI lineage: Eukaryota > Metazoa > Chordata > Actinopteri > Salmoniformes > Salmonidae > Oncorhynchus > Oncorhynchus kisutch. Next base: position 46,176,253 of record NC_034196.2, on the reverse strand, counting down.
CCTATTGCCCCAGAACACAGAACCCTCTGAAGTTAATGGAACTAGACCTATTGCCCCAGAACACAGAACCCTCTGAAGTTAATGGTACTAGACCTATAACCACAGAACACAGAACCCATTGATGTTATTGGAACTAGACCTATTGCCCCAGAACACAGAACCCTCTGAAGTTAATGGTACTAGACCTATAACCACAGAACACAGAACCCATTGATGTTATTGGAACTAGACCTATTGCCCCAGAACACAGAACACAGAACCCTCTGAAGTTAATGGAACTAGAACTATAGCCCCAAAACACAGAACCCTCTGAAGTTAATGGAACTACACCTATAGCCCCAGAACACAGAACCATCTGAAGTTTTTGGAACTAGATCTATAGCCCCAGAACACAGAACACAGAACCCTCTGATGTTAATACCCCCAGATGTGTAGGCTTAACTCCCCACTAATAATCCAGCTCTTAATTGTGTTTGTTTGTCATGTTCTGGGCTTCTGGGACTAGTCTAGAGTTGTCTAGCCTCGGGTGGAAGAGAAATCTGTCCTATTGTTTTTATTTATTACAGAGAAGAGATTGATTTGATACCAACACAATGCATAAGCAAATAGTTAGAAAATAAAGTGAAATCAAACAGGCAAGGCTGACTGTGACTAGGGTAGACTAGTGGTTACAGCGTTGTGAAATCAAACAGGCAAGGCTGACTGTGACTAGGGTAGACTAGTGGTTACAGCGTTGTGAAATCAAACAGGCAAGGCTGACTGTGACTAGGGTAGACTAGTGGTTACAGCGTTGGGCCAGTAACTGAAATGTTTCTAGATCGAGTCCCCGAGCTGACAAGGTAAATATCTGTCGTTCTGTCCCTCAATAAGGCCGTTAACCCACTGTTCCTAGGCCGTCATTTTAAATAAGAAATTGTTCTAAACTGACTTGCCTAGTTCAATAAATGTTCAATTAAAAAAAAATATATATATATTTCTCTCTTTAATCTATGCTTCTGTGCTCATTCTACCCATCCAAGGTTGTGTCCTCTGCCCTCTCACTCTAAACCACTATGCAAACAGAGCAAAGGACAGTTGGATGACTGAGATGACAAAGCCTCATTTTCATGGCGTTACAGAACAGTGTTTCCACTGCCTGGGTCAAGATACAGGGCCATGAATTATCAGAATGACTTTTATTCTGAAACGCTGGCTCAGGTTTGGCCATTATTAGTGGTTATATTATCATAATACCACCAGACACTCATGTTAATAGGGAGTGCGTCCCAAACGGAACACCTTATATAGTGTACTATGTGCCCTGTTTATAAGTAGTGTACTATATAGAGGGAATAGGGCCCTGGTCTAAAGTAGTGTACTATATAGGGAATAGGGCCCTGGTCTAAAGTAGTGTACTATATAGGGAATAGGGCCCTGGTCTAAAGTAGTGCACTATATAGGGAATAGGGCCCTGGTCAAAAGTAGTGTACTATATAGGGAATAGGGCTCTGGTCTAAAGTAGTGCACCATATAGGGAATAGGGCTCTGGTCTAAAGGAGTGCACTAGATAGGGAATAGGGTGTGATTGGGGCATAGGTCCATGCTGAAAGTTGTGTCTGCTGTATAGCAGAAGTCCCCCTCAGGAATAAAGTATCAATCAGGTGCCTTACGAGTCCCTGAACGTGACGCTGCGAGTCATCTGGACAGGCTCAGGGTGATAGAGAAAAACTCCCTTCCAACACTTCATCACATTGTTTATATTACCAACAAGGGCAAAACATTTACAGCAGAGTCATCAAAGGAGATAGAGAGAGGCTATATACAGGGTATTACGGTACTGAGTCAATGTGGAGGCTATATACAGGGTATTACGGTACTGAGTCAATGTGGAGGCTATATACAGGGTATTACGGTACAGAGTCAATGTGGAGGCTATATACAGGGTATTACGGTACAGAGTCAATGTGGAGGTTATATACAGGGTATTACGGTACAGAGTCAATGTGGAGGCTATATACAGGGTGTTACGGTACAGAGTCAATGTGGAGGCTATATACAGGGTGTTACGGTACAGAGTCAATGTGGAGGCTATATACAGGGTATTACGGTACAGAGTCAATGTGGAGGCTATATACAGGGTGTTACGGTACAGAGTCAATGTGGAGGCTATATACAGGGTATTACAGTACTGAGTCAATGTGGAGGCTATATACAGGGTATTACGGTACTGAGTCAATGTGGAGGCTATATACAGGGTATTACGGTACAGAGTCAATGTGGAGGCTATATACAGGGTATTACGGTACAGAGTCAATGTGGAGGCTATATACAGGGTGTTACGGTACAGAGTCAATGTGGAGGCTATATACAGGGTATTACGGTACAGAGTCAATGTGGAGGCTATATACAGGGTATTACGGTACAGAGTCAATGTGGAGGCTATATACAGGGTATTACGGTACAGAGTCAATGTGGAGGCTATATACAGGGTATTACGGTACAGAGTCAATGTGGAGGCTATATACAGGGTGTTATGGTACAGAGTCAATGTGGAGGCTATATACAGGGTATTACGGTACAGAGTCAATGTGGAGGCTATATACAGGGTGTTACGGTACAGAGTCAATGTGGAGGCTATATACAGGGTATTACGGTACAGAGTCAATGTGGAGACTATATACAGGGTGTTACGGTACAGAGTCAATGTGGAGGCTATATACAGGGTATTATGGTACAGAGTCAATGTGGAGGCTATATACAGGGTGTTACGGTACAGAGTCAATGTGGAGGCTATATACAGGGTGTTACGGTACAGAGTCAATGTGGAGGCTATATACAGGGGATTACGGTACAGAGTCAATGTGGAGACTATATACAGGGGGTACCGGTACAGAGTCAATGTGGAGGCTAAATACAGGGTGTTACGGTACAGAGTCAATGTGGAGACTATATACAGGGGGTACCGGTACAGAGTCAATGTGGAGGCTATATACAGGGTGTTACGGTACAGAGTCAATGTGGAGGCTATATACAGAGTCAATGTGGAGACTATATACAGGGGGTACCGGTACAGAGTCAATGTGGAGGCTATATACAGGGTGTTACGGTACAGAGTCACCAAAGAGATTTAGAGAGACATCAAATCAAAAATCATGTCCAATTTTATTTGTCACATGCTCCGAATACAGCAGGTGGAGACCGTGAAACTTACAAGCTCTTAACCAACACATGCAGTTTTAAGAAAATAGAGTTAAGAAAATATTTAATAAATAAATCAACGTTTTTAAAAACTACAGGGGGTACCGGTACAGAATCAATGTGCGGGGCTACAGGTTAGTCGAGTTAATTGAGGTAATTTGTACATGTAGATAGAGTTAAAGTGACTAGATAAAAACAGCGAGTAGCAGCAGTGTAAAAACAAAGGGTCAGATGCTGAGCAGTTGCCGTACCAGGCGGTGATGCAACCGATCAGGATGCCCTCGATGGTGCAGCTGTAGAACTTTTTAAGGATCTGGGGACCGATGACAAATCTTTTGTCTGCTGAGGGGGAAAAGGTTTTGTCGTGCCCTCTTCACAACTGTCTTGGTGTGTTTGAACCATGATAGTTTGTTGGTGATGTGGACACCAAGGAATTTGAAACTCTCGACCCGCTCCACTACAGCCCCGTAACATGTTAATGGGGGCCTGTTTGGCCCTCCTTTTCCTGAACTCCACGATCAGCTCCTCTGTCTTGACCACGTTGAGGGAGAGGTTGTTGTCGGTGATCAGGCCTACCACCAGGTCTCTGACCTCTTCCCTATAGGCTGTGTCCTCGTTGAGGGAGAGGTTATTGTCCTGTCACCACACAGCCAGGTCTCTGACCTCCTCCCTATAGGCTGTCTCATCGTTGTCGGTGATCAATCCTACCACCTTCGTGTTTGGCCGTGCAGTCGTGGGAGAACAGGGAGTACAGGAGGGGACTAAGCACACTCCCCTGAGGGGCCCCTGTGTTGAGGATCAGCGTGGCAGATGTGTTGTTGCCTACCCTCACCACCTGGGCCCGGCCCATTAGGAAGTCCAGGATCCAGTTGCAGAGGGAGGTGTTTAGTCCCAGGGTCCTTAGCTTAGTGATGAGCTTTAAGGGCACTATGGTGTTGAACACTGAGCTGTAGTCAATGAATAGCATTCTCACATTGGTGTTTCTTTTGTCCAGGTGGGAAAGGACAGTGTGGAGCGCAATAGAGATTGTGTCATCTGTGGATCTGTTGTGGTATGCGAATTGGAGTGGGTCTAGGGTTTCTGGGATAATGGTGTTGATGTGAGCCATGACCAGCCTTTTTAAAGCATTTCATGGCTACAGACGTGAGTGCTACGTGAAGGTGCACTCACATGCACACATTGTAGTGAGATCCTCCACAACACATCTAGACAGCGTTGTATTGATCTCAGGGCTAAGGCAGTTTGCATTAGCTTCTAATGAATAGTCTCAGAGTGGAACGCTGATTTGAATGGAAAGCGAAGCAGCCTCTAGCAGACACCCTTTTCCCTTTATAGACCAGGACTCCCAATACAACGGCTGCCCCTGGGCTCTCGTCAAAAGTAGGGGACTACAAGGGAATAGAGAGCCATTGGGAAGCAGTCTCTGTTTGTCTGGTGAATTTAAAGGTAGTCCTCTCCTCTCCTCTCCTCTCCTCTCCTCTCCTCTCCTCTCCTCTCCTCTCCTCTCCTCTCCTCTCCTCTCCTCTCCTCTCCTCTCCTCTCCTCTCCTCTCCTCTCCTCTCCTCTCCTCTCCTCTCCTCTCCTCTCCCTCCCCTCCCCTCCTCAACTCCTCTCCTCCCCTCCCTCCCCTCCTCTCCTCTCCTCTCGACTCCTCTCCTCTCCACTTCTCTCCTCTCCTCTCCTCTCCTCTCCTCTCCTCTCCTCTCCTCTCCTCTCCTCTCCTCTCCTCTCCTCTCCTCTCCTCTCCTCTCCTCTCCTCTCCTCGCCTCGCCTCTCCTCTCCTCTCCTCTCCACTCCACTCCACTCCACTCCACTCCACTCCACTCCACTCTTCTCCTCTTCTCCTCTCCTCTCCTCTCTGCTCCACTCCTCTCCTCTCCTCCTCTCCTCTCCTCTCCACTCCTCTCCTCTCCTCTCCTAACCACCAACTGCTGAAGTGAAAATGAGAAACTCATTAGTCTGAGATCTGGTCTAGAATTACACAGTCTCAAGACGCAATTAATGCTTGACAGGCTAATAGGAGCTGTCAATCACAACGCAAAGCAGGTGTGCGTCCCAAATGTCACCCTATTCCATTTATAGTGCACTACTTTTAACTAGGTTACCATAGAGCTCCGGTCAAAAGTAGTTCACTATATAGGGAATAGGGTGCCGTTTGGGATGTAACCCAGGGTAGCTTAGGGCAATCAATGACTTCATTCAGAACTAGATTCATGATTAAAGAATCACATAAGCTTTGAGGCCTTCCTAATCTATTTCAACAGTACAAAACCGTACGGCCTAGTACCTAGTACTGCTGAGGTCTTGTGTAGGTGGGATGTGACTGTGGAAGCAACAGTGCTTTCGGGAATATCTTCAGACCCCTTTGACGTTTTCCACATTTTGTTACGTTACAGCGTTATTCTTAAATGGATTAAATAGTTTCCCTCCCCCTTATCAATTTACACACAATACCCCATAATAACAAAGAAAAACAGGATTTCAGACATTTTTGCAAATGTATAAAAAATTTAAAAACGTAAGTTTTCAGACCCTTTACTCAGTACTTTGTTGAAGCACCTTTTGGTAGTGATCACAGCCTCGTGTCTTCTTGGGTATAAAGCTACAAGCTTGGCACTCCTATATTTGGGGAGTTTCTCCCATTCTTCTCTGCAGATCCGCTCAAGCTCTGTCAGGTTGGATGGGGAGCGTCGCTGCACAGCTATTTCAGGTCTCTCCAGAGATGTTCGATCGGGTTCAAGTCCGGGTTCTGTCTGGGCCACTCAAGGACATTCAGAGACTTGTCCCGAAGCCACTCCGGAGTTGTCTTGTCTGTGTGTTTAGGGTCATTGTCCTGTTGGAAGGTGAACCTTCACCCCAGTCTGAGGTCCTGAGCGCTCTGGAGCAGGTTTTCATCAAGGATCTCTCTGTACTTTGCTCTGTTCATCTTTCCCTTGATCCTGACTAGTCTCCCATTCCCTGCAGCTGAAATGGTGCCAGGTTTCCTCCAGACGTGTCCTTCTGGAAGGTTCTCCGATCACCACAGAGGAACTCTGGAGTTCTGTTAAAGAAGCCATTGGGTCCTTGGTCACCTCCCTGACCAAGGCCCTTCTCCCCCGATTGCTTAAGTGTTGGTGGTTCCAAACTTCTTCTATTGAAGAATGATGGAGGCCACTATGTTCTTGGGGACCTTCATTGCTGCAGAAATGTTTTGGTACCCTTCCCCAGATCTGTGCCTCGACTCAATCCTGTCTTGGACCACTACGGACAATTCCTTCCACCTCATGGCTTGGTTTTTACTCTGTGGAACCTTAAGACATCAAAAATCCCGTTTTTGCTTTGGCATTATGGGATGTTGTCTGTAGATTGATGAGGGGGGGGGGGAACGTTTTACATTTTAGAATAAGGCTGTAATGTAACAAAAGGTGAAAATTCAAGATTGGCTCATTGGCTGGCTGGCTGGTTGGCTCATTGGCTGGCTGGTTGGCTTGTTGGTGGATGGATGGATGGCTGGCTGGCTGGCTGGTTGGCTGGTTGGTTGGTGGATGGTTGGTTGGCTGGCTCGTTTTCTGGCTGGTTGGCTGGTTGGCTGGCTGGCTTGTTGGCTGGTTGGATGGTTGGTTGGCTGGTTGGCTGGTTGGCTGGCTGGCTGGCTGGTTGGTTGGCTGGTTGGCTGGCTGGCTGGCTCATTGGCTGACTGGTTGGCTGGTTGGTTGGCTGGTTTGTTGTCTGGATGGCTGGTTGGTTGGTTGGCTCGTTGGCTGGTTGGTTGGCTGGTTGGCTGGCTGTTTGGCTGGCTGGCTGGTTGGCTGGCTGGTTGGAAGGTTGGTTGGTTGGCTGGCTAACTGGTTGGTTAGTTGGTTGGCTGGCTGGCTGGTTGGCTGGTTGGATGGTTGGTTGGTTGGCTAGCTGGTTGGTTGGCTGGTTGGATGATTGGTTGGTTGGCTGGCTGGTTTGCTCTTTGGCTGGCTTGTTGGCTGGCTGGTTGGTTGGCTGGCTGATTGGCTGGCTGGTTGGCTTGTTGGTTGGTTGGTTGTCTGGTTGGCTGGGTGACTCGTTGGCTGGTTGGTTGGCTGGTTGGTTGGCTCGTTGGCTGGCTGGTTGGTTGGTTGGTCTGTTGGCTGGCTGGTTGGTTGGCTCATTGGCTGGCTTGTTGGCTGGCTGGTTGGTTGGCTGGTTGGTTGGCTGGCTGGTTGGCTCATTGGCTGGCTGGTTGGTTGGCTGGTTGGTTGGCCTGCTGGTTGGCTTGTTGGCGGGTTGGCTGGCTGGCTGGCTGACTGACTGGCTGGTTGGCTGGTTGGTTGTCTGGCTGGTTGGTTGAATGGTTGGTTGAATGGTTGGTTGGCTGGTTGGTTGTTGGCTCATTTGCTGGTTGGCTGTTTGGCTGGCTGGCTTGTTGGCTGGTTGGATGGTTGGTTGGCTGGCTGGGTGGTTGGCTGGTTGGATGGTTGGTTGGCTGGCTGGCTGGCTGGTTGGCTGGCTGTTTGGTTGGCTGGCTGGTTGGCTTGTTGGCTGGTTGGTTGGCTGACTGATTGGCTGGCTGGCTGGTTGGTTGTCCGGTTGGCTGGTTGGTTGGTTGGCTCGTTGGCTGGTTGGTTGGCTTGTTGGTTGGCTGGCTGGTTGGTTGGCTCGTTGGCTGGTTGTTTGGCTGGTTGGCTTGTTGACTGGCTGGCTGGCTGGCTGGTTGGTTGGAAGGTGGGTTGGCTGGCTGGCCTGCTGGCTGGTTGAATGGTTGGTTGGTTAGCTGGTTGGATGTTTGGTTGGCTGGCTGGTTGGCTGGTTGGCTGGCTTGTTGGCTGGCTGGTTGGCTGGTTGGTTAGCTTGCTGGTTGGCTCGTTGGCTGGCTGGCTTGTTGGCTGGTTGGTTGGTTGGTTGGCTAGCTGGTTGGTTGGTTGGTTGGCCGGTTGGTTGTCTGGCTGGTTGGTTGGCTCGTTGGCTGGTTGGTTGAATGGTTGGTTGGTTGGCTCGTTGGCTGGCTGGCTTGTTGTTTCTTAGCTGATTGTGCTGGCTAGCTGGTTGGCTTGTTGGCTGGCTGGTTGGCTGGCTGGTTGGTTTGGGATTATGATGCAATACATAATAAGCAATTTGAAGGAACAAAGTAAATGGCTCAGTTGAATATAATCATATTTTCTTTGCATAATACAGGAAGGCACAATATATAGTCCAATATTTACATGTGTGTGTGTGTGTGTGTGTGTGTGTGTGTGTGTGTGTGTGTGTGTGTGTGTGTGTGTGTGTGTGTGTGTGTGTTTGTTTGTGTGTGTGTGTGTGTGGAGGGGGCTGGATGAAATGGTGCACTGTGAGGTGTGAAGGGCAATCTGCAGCCGTTTGGGAAGCAGTCAGGCTGGCAGGCTTTCATCTGCCCAGCCAGAGGGGTACTGTAGGCTTTCATCTGCCCAGCCAGAGGGGTACTGTAGGCTTTCATCTGCCCAGCCAGAGGGGTACTGTAGGCTTTCATCTGCCCAACCAGAGGGGTACTGTAGGCTTTCATCTGCCCAACCAGAGGGGTACTGTAGGCTTTCATCTCCCCAGCCTGAGGGGTACTATAGGCTTTCATCTCCCCAACCAGAGGGGTACTGTAGGCTTTCATCTGCCCAACCAGAGGGGTACTGTAGGCTTTCATCTGCCCAACCAGAGGGGTACTATAGGCTTTCATCTCCCCAGCCTGAGGGGTACTGTCCCATATGGCTCTATACTGCAGCATACCTGTAGCTAGAAATTCTCCCATATGGATCTATACTGCAGCATACAGTAGTCCTGTATGAATGCCTTGATGTGTTGTATGACCCACTACTTTATTTATACATCTGCATAAGTATTTTTTTCGTCCCGAACGGCACCCTATCCTCTATATAGTACACTTGTTGGACAGAGCTGGTCAAAAAGTAGTGCACTATATAGGGAATAGGGGGCCATTTCAGATGCTACCTCTCTTCTCGTTAATAACGTGCCAATTTCCCATAACTGCAATCTTTTTAATTATGCGTGTTTATGTTAATGCAAATACTCACCAGAGACCGGTTGCCTTGCCGATGTTGATAAACCAGTAATTGATATCCCAGATTGTTAGTCCTGACATCTCAAGGAGAAGAAAAAAAAGGACAGTTTTTGGAGACATATCCCTGCCGTACCTCTCTCTGGATCAAACCCAGCGTAGTAACAATCTGCTCAGAGAATCTTCCACCTCGTGTCAACGCGTTATCTCTGTTTCCATGGAAACTAACGCGGCCCTTTGCCTCTTCCGATCTGTTTTTTTTTTTTCCAGTGACGGTGGAATGAACGAGTCGGGATTTGGAGGTCAGAGACGATCAATATCCACTGGGGTTTTGATTTGGTGCAGGATGTTTATGTATTCTAGTGGGAATATGTTTGTATGGTTTTGGTCAATGGTTTTAGTGTTTGGATTTTTTCTATGGTTTTAGTACTGGGTCCCCCCCACCCACCCACCCCCACCCCCCCATGTTGAGATTCTGTTCAGCATCTGTTAAGCTTCCTGTGGGTATCACTGTGCAGATGTTGTCAATGGCAACGCCAAGTCTTCACCAAGTGCTGATTGATTGTTATAGCTCGTTAGTCAGGAAAACCTTTCTGGGCGGCCAGGTAGATGTGATGTAAGGTAATTCATAGGAAGCACCTCGGGGAGATCGACGAGTGAGAGACAGCAACAGCTGTTTCACTCTGCCTGCCCCACCAGTCCCAATGCCCCTCCCCCACAGCCCAATGCCCCCCCACCAGTCGAATGCCCCCCCCCTCAGCCCAATGCCCCCCCACCAGTCGAATGCCCCCCCCCTTCAACCCAATGCCCCCCACCAGTCGAATGCCCCCCCTCAGCCCAATGCCTCCCCCCCCAGTCGAATGCCCCCCCCTCAGCCCAATGCCCCCCACCAGTCGAATGCCCCACCCAGCCCAATGCCCCCCCCAGTCGAATGCCCCCCCTTCCCCCAGCCCAATGCCCCCCCTCTCCCCCAGCCCAATGCCCCCCCCCCCTCTCCCCCAGCCCAATGCCCCCCCCCCCTCTCCCCCAGCCCAATGCCCCCCCCCCCCTCTCCCCCAGCCCAATGCCCCCCCTCTCCCCCAGCCCAATGCCCCCCCTCTCCCTCTCCCCCAGCCCAATGCCCCCCCCTCTCCCCCAGCCCAATGCCCCCCCCCCCCTTCCCCCAGCCCAATACCCCCCCCCCCCTCTCCCCCAGCCCAATGCCCGCCACGGTGCGGTACAGTGTTCCAGCTCTCACGGTGTGTTCTAGGTCTCACGGTGTGGTACAGTGTTCTAGCTCTTCACGGTGTGTTCTAGGTCTCACGGTGTGTTCTAGGTCTCATGATGTGGTACAGTGTTCTAGGAGTCACAGTGTGTTTCTAGGGTCTCACAGTGTGGTGCAGTGTTCTAGGTATCTCAGTGTGGTACAGTCTTCTAGGTATCATGTGGTACAGTGTTCTAGGTGTCACAGTGTGGTACAGTGTTCTAGGTTTTATGTGTTTTCTAGGTGTCACAGTGTGGTACAGTGTTCTAGGCCTCAGTGTGGTACAGTGTTATAGGTGTTATAGTGTTTTCTAGGTGTCACAGTGTGGTACAGTGTTCTAGGTATCACAGTTGGTACAGTGTTTCTAGGTGTCACAGTGTGGAACAGTGTTCTAGGTGTCACAGTGTGATACAGTGTTCTAGGTGTTACAGTGTTTTCTAGGTGTCACAGTGTGGTACAGTGTTCTAGGTGTCACAGTGTGATACAGTGTTCTAGGTGTCACAGTGTGATACAGTGTTCTAGGTGTCACGGTGTGGTACAGTGTTCTAGGTCTCACTTTGTGTTCTAGCTCTCACGGTGTGTTCTAGCTCTCACGGTGTGTTCTAGCTCTCACGGTGTGTTCTAGGTCTCACGGTGTAATCTAGGTCTCACGGTGTGGTACAGTGTTCTAGGTCTCACAGTGTTTTCTAGCTGTCACAGTGTGGTGCAGTGTTCTAGGTGTCACGGTGTGATACAGTGTTCTAGGTGTCGCAGTGTGGTACAGTGTTCTAGGTGTCACAGTGTGGTACAGTGTTCTAGGTCCCAGTGTGGTACAGTGTTCTAGGTGTCACGGTGTGGTACAGTGTTCTAGGTCTCACTTTGTGTTCTAGCTCTCACGGTGTGTTCTAGCTCTCACGGTGTGTTCTAGCTCTCACGGTGTGTTCTAGGTCTCACGGTGTAATCTAGGTCTCACGGTGTGGTACAGTGTTCTAGGTCTCACAGTGTTTTCTAGCTGTCACAGTGTGGTGCAGTGTTCTAGGTGTCACGGTGTGATACAGTGTTCTAGGTGTCGCAGTGTGGTACAGTGTTCTAGGTGTCACAGTGTGGTACAGTGTTCTAGGTCCCAGTGTGGTACAGTGTTCTAGGTGTCACAGTGTGTTCTAGGTCTCACAGTGTGGTATAGTGTTCTAAGGTCTCACAGTGTGTTCTAGGTGTCACAGTGTGGTACAGTGTTCTAGGTATCAGTGTGGTGCAGTGTTCTAGGTGTCACAGTGTGTTCTAGGTCTCACAGTTTGGTATAGTGTTCTATGTCTCACAGTGTGGTACAGTGTTCTAGGTCTCAGTGTGGTGCAGTGTTCTAGGTGTCACAGTGTGGTACAGTGTTCTAGGTCTCAGTGTCGTACAGTGTTCTAGGTGTCACAGTGTGTTCTAGGTCTCACAGTGTGGTATAGTGTTCTAGGTCTCACAGTGTGTTCTAGGTCTCACAGTGTGGTATAAGTGTTCTATGTCTCACAGTGTGGTACAGTGTTCTAGGTCTCAGTGTGGTGCAGTGTTCTAGGTCTCACAGTGTGTTCTAGGTCTCAGTGTGGTGCAGTGTTCTAGGTCTCACAGTGTGTTCTAGGTCTCACAGTGTGGTATAGTGTTCTATGTCTCACAGTGTGGTACAGTGTTCTAGGTCTCAGTGTGGTGCAGTGTGGGGAAATCAGTTATGGCCATCAACTATCAAACACCACTGCATCTTGGAAATAAAGACTACTGATGAAGGTTGATTCCCTACAGTACATTGTACCCAGACCTCTAATACCTACTTCCTGTCTCTATAACCCTTTACACATACCTCTAATACCTACTTCCTGTCTCTATAACCCTGTACCCAGATCTCTGTACTTGCAGACTGGTGAAGATTAGATGAAAGGCAGTTGAGGAGATGAGTATTGCCCATAGTCAGTTAGTCTTTACCATGCGAGAGAGAGAGAGAGAGAGAGAGAGAGAGAGAGAGAGAGAGAGAGAGAGAGAGAGAGAGAGAGGTGGGGGGTGGTAGTGAGAGAGACAGAGAGAGAGAGGTAGTAGTGAGAGGGGGGTGGTAGAGAGAGAGAGAGAGAGAGAGAGAGAGAGAGGTGGTAGTGAGAGGGGGGGTGGTAGAGAGAGAGAGAGCGAGAGAGCGAGAGAGAGAGAGAGAGAGAGCGAGAGAGGGAGAGAGAGAGGTGGGGGGTGGTAGTGAGAGAGAGAGAGAGGTGGTAGTGAGAGGGGGGGTGGTAGAGAGAGAGAGAGAGAGAGGTGGTAGTGAGAGGGGGGGTGGTAGAGAGAGAGAGAGCGAGAGAGAGAGAGCGAGAGAGCGAGAGAGAGAGAGAGGGAGAGAGAGAGGTGGGGGGGTGGGGGGTGGTAGTGAGAGAGAGAGAGAGGTGGTAGTGAGAGGGGGGGTGGTAGAGAGAGAGAGAGAGAGGTGGTAGTGAGAGGGGGGGTGGTAGAGAGCGAGAGAGCGAGAGAGAGAGCGAGAGAGAGAGAGAGGGAGAGAGAGAGGTGGGGGGTGGTAGTGAGAGAGAGAGAGAGAGGTGGTAGTGAGAGGGGGGTGGTAGAGAGAGAGAGAGAGAGAGAGAGAGAGGTGGTAGTGAGAGGGGGGGTGGTAAAGAGAGAGAGAGAGGTGGTAGTGAGAGGGGGGGTGGTAGAGAGAGAGAGAGAGAGGTGGTAGTGAGAGGGGGGGTGGTAGAGAGAGAGAGAGAGAGAGAGAGAGAGAGGTGGTAGTGAGAGGGGGGGTGGTAGAGAGAGAGAGAGAGAGGTGGTAGTGAGAGGGGGGGGGGTGGTAGAGAGAGAGAGAGAGAGAGAGAGAGAGAGGTGGTAGTGAGAGGGGGGGGTGGTAGAGAGAGAGAGAGAGAGGTGGTAGTGAGAGGGGGGGTGGTAGAGAGAGAGGTGGTAGTGAGAGGGGGGTGGTAGAGAGAGAGAGAGAGGTGGTAGTGAGAGGGGGGGTGGTAGAGAGAGAGAGAGGTGGTAGTGAGAGGGGGGGTGGTAGAGAGAGAGAGAGGTGATAGTGAGAGGGGGGATGGTAGAGAGAGAGGTGGTAGTGAGAGGGGGGGTGGTAGAGAGAGAAAAGAGAGAGAGAGGTGGTAGTGAGAGGGGGGGTGGTAGAGAGAGAAAGAGAGAGAGAGGTGGTAGTGAGAGGGGGGGTGGTAGAGAGAGAGAGAGAGAGAGAGGTGGTAGTGAGAGGGGGGGTGGTAGAGAGAGAGAGAGAGAGAGAGAGGAAGGGAATTTGCATGCTGGAAACTGTCTGTTAGCTTTGCTGATTTAAATTCAAAGCCATGCCTTCAATAGGCAGAGAGAACCTAGCCTGTGATTGTAGAGGGAGCTGGCTGCTGCTAATGGCATTTAAAAATGGATGTGGTTTATAGCTTCGGAGTGTCCCAAATGGCACCCTATTCTATGTTCCATTAGATATGAGCTCTGGTCTAAAGTAGTGTACTATATAGGGACTAGGGCCCTGGTCTAAAGTAGTGGACTATATAGGGACTAGGGCTCTGGTCTAAAGTAGTGCACTATATAGGGACTAGGGCTCTGGTCTAAAGTAGTGGACTAAATAGGGACTAGGGCTCTGGTCTAAAGTAGTGCACTATATAGGGAATAGGGTTCTGGTCTAAAGTAGTGCACTATATAGGGAATAGGGCTCTGGTCTATAGTAGTGCACTATATAGGGAATAGGGCTCTGGTCTAAAGTAGTGCACTATATAGGCACTAGGGTTCTGGTCTAAAGTAGTGCACTATATAGGGAATAGGGCTCTGGTCTAAAGTAGTACACTATATAGGGAATAGGGCTCTGGTCTAAAGTAGTACACTATATAGGGAATAGGGCTCTGGTCTAAAGTAGTACACTATATAGGGAATAGGGCTCTGGTCTAAAGTAGTACACTATAGGAACGTAAATCCAGTCTCCATCTCCATGTATGTAAATACTATCAGTCAGATCAACATGGGGGTAATGTCAGTCAGATCAACATGGGGGTAATGTCAGTCAGATCAACATGGGGGTAATGTCAGTCAGATCAACATGGGGGTAATGTCAGTCAGATCAACATGGGGGTAATGTCAGTCAGATCAACATGGGGGATAATGTCAGTCAGATCAACAAGGGGGTAATGTCAGTCAGATCAACATAGGGTAATGCCAGTCAGATTAACATAGGATAATGCCAGTCAGATCACCATGGGGGTAATGTCAATCAGATCAACATGGGGGTAATGTCAGTCAGATCAACATGGTGTAATGTCAGTCAGATCAACATTGGGGGTAATGTCAGTCAGATCAACATGGGGTAAAAGTCATTCAGATCAACGTGGGGTAATGTCAGTCAGATCAACATGGGGGTATTGTTAGTTAGATCAACATGGTGTAATGTCAGTCAGATTAACATGGGGTAATGTCAGTCAGATCAACATGGGGTAATGTCAGTCAGATCAACATGGGGTAATGTCAGTCAGATCAACATGGGGGTAATGTCATTCAGATCAACATGGGGGTAATGTCATTCAGATCAACATGGGGTAATGTCAGTCAGATTAACATGGTGTAATGTCAGTCAGATCAACATGGGGGTAATGTCATTCAGATCAAAATGGGGGTGATGTCATTCAGATCAACATGGGGTAACGTAGGTCAGATCAACATGGGGTAATGTCAGTCAGAACAACATGGCGTAATGTCAGTCAGATCAACATGGGGTAATGTCATTCAGATCAACATGGGGGTAATGTCAGTCAGATCAACATGGGGTAATGTCAGTCAGATCAACATGGGATAATGTCATTCAGATCAACATGGGGGTAATGTCAGTCAGATCAACATGGGGTAATGTCAGTCAGATTAACATGGGGTAATGTCAATCATATTAACACGGGGGTAATGTCATTCAGATCAACATGGGGTAATGTCAGTCAGATCAACATGGGGGTAATGTCAGTCAGATCAACATGGGGTAATGTCAGTCAGATCAACATGGGGTAATGTCATTCAGATCAACATGGGGTAATGTCATTCAGATCAACATGGGGTAATGTCATTCAGATCAACATGGGGTAATGTCATCCAGATCAACATGGGGTAATGCCATTCAGATCAACATGGGGTAATGTCATTCAGATGAACATGGGGTAATGTCAGTCAGATCAACATGGGGTAATGTCAGTCAGATCAACATTAGGGTAATGTCATTCAGATCAACATGGGGTAATGCCAGTCAGATCAACATGGGGTAATGTCATTCAGATCAACATGGGGTAATGTCAGTCAGAACAACATGGGGTAATGTCATTCAGATCAACATGGTGTAATGTCATTCAGAACAACATGGGGGTAATGTCATTCAGATCAACATGGGGTAAATGTCATTCAGATCAACATGGTGTAATGTCATTCAGATCAACATGGTGTAATGTCATTCAGATCAACATGGGGTAATGTCATTCAGATCAACATGGGGTAAATGTCATTCAGATCAACATGGTGTAATGTCATTCAGATCAACATGGTGTAATGTCATTCAGATCAACATGGGGTAATGTCATTCAGATCAACATGGGGTAATGTGTGTGTAACCTTTATTTATCTAGGCAGTCAGTAAAGAACAAATTCTTATTTAGAAGGACGGCCCTACCCAGAGCCAAACCCGGACGACGCTGGGCCAATTGTGCGCCGCCCTCCGTATCACGGCCGGATGTGATACCGCCTGGTGATTCAGTACTGACAGTTATTTGGACTATTTTCATGGAGGCAATCTGCTCAGTAGAACATTAATCCCATTCTGTCATTCTATTGTTCCTCTCCCTTTCCATATCCCAACCCCCTGATTATTCTGCTGACAATTCCACAGCAGAATTCAACAGAAGCAGCACAGTTTCAAACGCACACGTTTGCATTTATTGTGATGAATCTTGTTCTGGTGGCAGCTCTGCAGAGTGCCCAGTTCTGAGTTTGCGGCTGGTGCACCTAGCAGACACCGCTCAGCTCTGCCACCAGGGTAAGAGTCATCCCAATAAACGTCCACCTGCTCCAAACACAGGGCACTGCAGTGGCACCGCATCTCTCCCTTCCCCCATCCCTCATCCCATCTCATCCCCTCCTCCCCCATCCCTCATCCCATCTCATCCCCTCCTCCCCATCCCTCATCCCATCTCATCCCCTCCTCCCCATCCCTCATCCCATCGCATCCCCTCCTCCCCATCCCTCATCCCATCCCCTTCTCCCCATCCCTCATCCCATCTCATCCCCTCCTCCCTCGTCCCATCTCATCCCCTCTTCCCCATCCCTCATCCCATCTCATCCCCTCCTCCCTCATCCCCTCCTCCCCATCCCTCATCTCATCTCATCCCTTCCTCCCCATCCCTCATCACATCTCATCCCCTCCTCCCTCATCCCATATCATCCCCTCCTCCCCCATCCCTCATCACATCTCATCCCCTCCTCCCTCATCCATCTCATCCCTTCCTCCCCCATCCCATCCCATCTCATCCCCTCCTCTCATCCCCTCCTCCCCCATCCCTCATCACATCTCATCCACTGCTACCCCATCCCTCCCCCATGTCATTCCCTGTTCCCCCATCCCTCCCCCATCTCATCCCCTCCTCCACCATCCCTCATCCCACCACATCCCCTCCTCTCTCCCCCATCTCATCCCCTCCTCCACCATCCCTCATCCCATCCCCTCCTCCACCATCCCTCATCCCACCACATCCCCTCCTCTCTCCCCCATCTCATCCCCTCCTCCACCATCCCTCATCCCATCCCCTCCTCCACCAACCCTCATCCCACCACATCCTCTCCTCTCTCCCCCATCTCATCCCCTCCTCCACCAACCCTCATCCCACCACATCCCCTCCTCTCTCCCCCATCTCATCCCCTCCTCCACCATCCCTCATCCCATCCCCTCCTCCACCAACCCTCATCCCACCACATCCCCTCCTCTCTCCCCCATCTCATCCCCTCCTCCACCAACCCTCATCCCACCACATCCCCTCCTCCCTCCCCCATCTCATCCCCTCCTCCCCCATCCCTCATCCCATCTCATCCCCTCCTCCACCAACCCTCATCCCACCACATCCCCTCCTCTCTCCCCCATCTCATCCCCTCCTCCACCAACCCTCATCCCACCACATCCCCTCCTCCCTCCCCCATCTCATCCCCTCCTCCACCAACCCTCATCCCACCACATCCCCTCCTCCCTCCCCATCTCATCCCCTCCTCCACCATCCCTCATCCCCTCCTCTAGTGGGAATAGATTCCTCATGTGGCCAACTGGCTGACTGACTAGCTGCTATTTGCAGCCTGCCAATGCAAGACAGTCTTATCAAAGAGTCTGACGATGAAATGACTGTACATACCCACACGGAAAGAAGGAGATGATTGCAATCAATAATCAATCAGAGTCAGTCTGACAGGCCTCGTCTATCAGGGGCTAGGAGGAGAGGCTGGATGAGGCTGGCGTTGCGGAGGGCCCCCCCCCCCGTGCTGTGGGCAGGCTGCCTGCTGAGAGTAGACTACTGCTGGGTCTAGGCAGACTGGAGCTCTGAGCCTGGGGAACAGACGCGGAGGGAATATACCTTCTCTCTCTTGAACCATTGAACCCCAATTCAGACCCGAGGGCTGTTTACCTGTAAAGAACCCGTTTATGTTTCTGTCTGTGAAGGAGCTTTTCATGGGCATTTCTTTTACAGCCCAGTTCTTAAAGAGCTTTTTTTGCTTTTGTTTCTCTATGGGAAACATACAGAGTCACTAAGCACAGTCTCAACAGTTCACTTAGTATCCACACAATTCATTTTATTAAAGAAGGACTTGGTGAACTAAACATGTTTTAGAGTGAATAGTGTAGCCGTATGCTTGTATCCCATCTGACAGAGATAAAATCCCTACATTACACAGGATACATACACAGGATGTGTCCCAAATTGTATAAAGTAGTGCACTATATAGGGACAAGGATGCACATTTGGGATGCAGAGATGCTTTCTCCTCACAGGTAAATAACAACAGCATCCACTTTAGGATGCATAAGTCTTTTTTTTTTCAACCCTACCGGATCATGTTGTCATCTGTGATGGCCATAACCATTCGTTATTCGTTACAGGGAGGTTCTATTTTGTAGACTCAAAAGGCTTTAGTGGGATGATCTCTTCTATGGTTTATGGTCGTAGTGGGAGCCTTTCTTCATGAGGATACTTTGTCTAGCCTTGATACAGCCTTGGAGAGACTGGGAGAATCTAAGACAGAGGGAGAGAGAGAGGCAGAGAGAGAGAGAGAGAGAGAGAGAGAGACTGGAATAATCTAAGACAGAGAGAGAGAGAGGCAGAGAGACTGGGAGAATCTAAGACAGAGAGAGACAGAGAGAGAGAGAGACTGGGAGAATCTAAGACAGAGAGAGAGAGAGAGAGAGAGAGAGAGAGAGAGGAAGAGAGAGGCATAGAGAGAGGAAGAGAGAGGTAGAGGAAGAGAGAGGCAGAGAGAGAGAGAGGGGAAGAGAGAGAGAGAGAGGCATAGAGAGAGGAAGAGAGAGGAAGAGGAAGAGAGAGGCATAGAGAGAGGAAGAGAGAGAGAGAGGAAGAGGAAGAGAGAGAGAGAGGAAGAGGAAGAGAGAGGCAGAGAGAGAGAGAAGAGCAGCTCTAACTCAGGAGTATGTATAGTACACACCGTCCAACGAAATGCTTAATTGCAGGTTTCTTCTTCAACAACAATAAGAAAATAAGACTAGGAACATTGACACACTGACACACAGCCACTCACACTGGCACTCTGGCACTCTGGCACTCTGGCACTCTGGCACACTGACACACTGACACACTGACACACAGCCACTCACACTGGCACTCTGGCACACTGACACTCTGGCACACTGACACACTGACACACTGACACACAGCCACTCACTCTGGTACTCTGGCACACTGACACACTGACACACTGACACACAGCCACTCACACTGGCACACTGGCACACTGGCACACTGACACTCTGACACACTGACACACTGACACACAGCCACTCACACTGGCACTCTGGCACACTGGCACACTGACACTCTGACACACTGACACACTGACACACAGCCACTCACACTGGCACTCTGGCACACTGGCACACTGACACTCTGGCACACTGGCACACTGGCACTCTGGCACACTGACACACTGACACACTGACACACAGCCACTCACACTGGCACTCTGGCACACTGGCACACTGACACACAGCCACTCACACTGGCACTCTGGCACACTGGCACACTGGCACACTGGCACACTGACACTCTGACACACTGACACACTGACACACAGACACTCACACTGGCACACTGGCACACTGACACTCTGACACATAGCCACTCACACTGGCACTCTGGCACACTGGCACACTGGCACCCTGCCACTCACACTGGCACTCTGGCACACTGGCACACTGGCACACTGGCACTCTGACACACTGACACACTGACACACAGCCACTCACACTGGCACTCTGGCACACTGGCACACTGACACACTGACACACAGCCACTCATACTGGCACTCTGGCACACTGGCACACTGGCACACTGACACTGACACACAGCCACTCACACTGGCACTCTGGCACTCTGTCACTCTGGCACACTGGCACACTGACACTCTGACACACTGACACACTGTCACACAGCCACTCACACTGGCACTCTGACACACTGACACACTGGCACACTGACACGCTGACACACTGACACACTGACACACAGCCACTCACACTGACACTCTGACACACTGACACTCTGGCACTCTGGCACTCTGGCACTCTGGCACTCTTGCACTCTGACACTCTGGCACTCTGACACTCTGATGCTCTGACACACTGACACACTGGCGGACTGACGCTCTGACACTGACACTCTGACACACTGACACTCTGACACTGATGCTCTGACACTCTGACACACTGGCACACTGGCGGACTGACGCTCTGACACTCTGACACACAGCCACTCACACTGACACTCTGACACTGACACACTGACACACTGACACTGACACACTGGCACACTGACACTCTGACACTGGCACACTGGCACACTGACACACTGACACACTGGCACACTGACACACTGACACACTGGCACACTGGCACACTGACACACTGGCACACTGACACACTGGCACACTGGCACACTGACACACTGGCACACTGGCACACTGGCACACTGACACACTGGCACACTGGCACACTGACACACTGGCACACTGAAACACTGGCACACTGACACACTGGCACACTGACACACTGACACACTGGCACACTGACACACTGGCACACTGACACACTGATACACTGGCACACTGGCACACTGGCACTCTGACACACTGGCACTCTGACACACTGACACACTGGCACACTGACACACTGACACACTGACACACTGGCACTCTGACACACTGACACACTGGCACACTGACACACTGACACACTGACACACTGGCACACTGACACTCTGACACACTGACACACTGGCACACTGACACTCTGACACACTGACATACTGACACACTGACACTCTGACACACTGGCACACTGACACTCTGACACTCTGACACACTGACACTCTGACACACTGACACTCTGACACACTGACACTCTGACACACATAGCCCTCCCATCTGATGCATAAACTATGCTAACAAATTAGGGCTCTGTAATCCAATCATATGGTGTGATTACAGGTATGAGAGCATAGTTAATCAGCCAGCGAAGACAAGATATCCACCGAATGAATCACATCTGATTTGGGTCAGATGATGCAGGTTGTCTGTGTCTGAATGAATCACATCTGATTTGGGTCAGATGAAGCACGTTGTCTGTGTCTGAATGAATCACATCTGATTTGGGTCAGATGAAGCACGTTGTCTGTGTCTGAATGAATCACATCTGATTTGGGTCAGATGAAGCACGTTGTCTGTGTCTGAATGAATCACATCTGATTTGGGTCAGATGATGCAGGTTGTCTGTGTCTGAATGAATCACGTCTGATTTGGGTCAGATGATGCAGGTTGTCTGTGTCTGAATGAATCACGTAACTGATGACAGTACAGTATAGAGAGGTTTATAACGGATGACAGTACAGTAGAGAGGTGTATAACAGATGACAGTACAGTAGAGAGGTTTATAACAGATGACAGTACAGTAGAGAGGTTTATAACAGATGACAGTACAGTAGAGAGGTTTATAACAGATGACAGTACAGTATAGAGGTTTATAACAGATGACAGTAGAGAGGTTTATAATGGATGACAGTAGAGAGGTTTATAACGGATGACAGTATAGAGAGAGGTTTATAACGGATGACAGTAAAGTATAGAGAGAGGTTTATAACGGATGACAGTATAGAGAGAGGTTTATAATGGATGACAGTATAGAGAGAGGTTTATAACGGATGACATTAGAGAGAGGTTTATAACGGATGACAGTATAGAGAGAGGTTTATAACGGATGACAGTATAGAGAGAGGTTTATAACGGATGACATTAGAGAGGTTTATAATGGATGACAGTACAGTTTAGAGATTAATAACGGATGACATTATAGAGGTTTATAACGGATGACAGTACAGTAGAGAGGTGTATAACGGATGACAGTACAGTATAGAGGTTTATAATGGATGACAGTACAGTAGAGAGGTGTATAACGGATGACAGTACAGTATAGAGGTTTATAATGGATGACAGTACAGTAGAGATGTTTATAACGGATGACAGTACAGTATAGAGGTTTATAACGGATGACAGTACAGTAGAGAGGTTTATAACGGATGACAGTACAGTAGAGAGGTTTATAACAGATGACAGTACAGTATAGAGAGAGGTTTATAACGGATGACATTAGAGAGGTTTATAATGGATGACAGTACAGTATAGAGGTTTATAATGGATGACAGTACAGTATAGAGGTTTATAATGGATGACAGTACAGTATAGAGGTTTATAACGGATGACAGTACAGTATAGAGGTTTATAACAGATGACAGTACAGTAGAGAGGTTTATAACAGATGACAGTACAGTAGAGAGGTTTATAACAGATGACAGTACAGTAGAGAGGTTTATAACAGATGACAGTACAGTAGAGAGGTTTATAACAGATGACAGTACAGTAGAGAGGTTTATAATGGATGACAGTACAGTATAGAGGTTTATAATGGATGACAGTACAGTATAGAGGTTTATAACGGACGACAATATAGAGGTCTATAACGGATGACAGTACAGTATAGAGGTTTTTATAACGGATGACAGTAGAGTATAGAGGTTTATAACGGATGACAGTACAGTATAGAGAGAGGTTTATAACGGATGACATTAGAGAGGTTTA
This sequence comes from Oncorhynchus kisutch, assembly GCF_002021735.2. Lineage (NCBI taxonomy): Eukaryota > Metazoa > Chordata > Actinopteri > Salmoniformes > Salmonidae > Oncorhynchus > Oncorhynchus kisutch. The sequence goes on along the minus strand of NC_034196.2, from coordinate 46,153,517 downwards.
TAACGGATGACAGTACAGTATAGAGGTTTATAATGGATGACAGTACAGTAGAGAGGTTTATAACAGGTGACAGTACAGTAGAGAGGTTTATAACGGATGACAGTACAGTATAGAGGTTTATAATGGATGACAGTACAGTAGAGAGGTTTATAATGGATGACAGTAGAGAGGTTTATAACAGATGACAGTAACAGTATAGAGGTTTATAACGGATGACAGTACAGTAGAGAGGTTTATAATGGATGACAGTACAGTAGAGAGGTTTATAATGGATGACAGTACAGTATAGAGGTTTATAACAGATGACAGTACAGTAGAGAGGTTTATAACAGGTGACAGTACAGTAGAGAGGTTTATAACAGGTGACAGTACAGTAGAGATGTTTATAATGGATGACAGTACAGTATAGAGGTTTATAATGGATGACAGTACAGTATAGAGGTTTATAACAGATGACAGTACAGTAGAGAGGTTTATAATGGATGACAGTACAGTAGAGAGGTTTATAATGGATGACAGTACAGTAGAGAGGTTTATAATGGATGACAGTAGAGAGGTTTATAACAGGTGACAGTACAGTAGAGAGATTTATAACGGATGACAGTACAGTAGAGAGGTTTATAACAGATGACAATACAGTAGAGAGGTTTATAACAGATGACAGTATAGAGAGAGGTTTATAACGGATGACAGTACAGTAGAGAGGTTTATAACGGATGACAGTACAGTAGAGAGGTTTATAACGGATGACAGTACAGTAGAGAGGTTTATAACAGATCACAGTACAGTAGAGAGGTTTATAATGGATGACAGTAGAGAGGTTTATAATGGATGACAGTACAGTATAGAGGTTTATAACAGATGACAGTACAGTAGAGAGGTTTATAACAGATGACAGTACAGTATAGAGGTTTTTAAACAGATGACATTAGAGAGGTTTACACATATATGCATACTGTTAAGGTTTTCTTCCATCGAAGGAGAGTTGGACCAAAATGCAGTGTGGTTATTTCGATACATGTTTAATAAAAGAGAAACACGAACCTAAACAGCCCTGTCTGGTGAAAACCTAAACAGCCCTGTCTGGTGAAAACCTAAACAGCCCTGTCTGGTGAAAACCTAAACAGCCCTGTCTGGTGAAAACCTAAACAGCCCTGTCTGGTGAAAACCTAAACAGCCCTGTTCTGGTGAAAACCTAAACAGCCCTGTCTGGTGAAAACCTAAACAGCCCTGTCTGGTGAAACCTAAACAGCCCTGTCTGGTGAAAACCTAAACAGCCCTGTCTGTGAAAACCTAAACAGCCCTGTCTGGTGAAAACCTAAACGCCCTTCTGGAAACCTAAACAGCCCTGTCTGGTGAAAACCTAAACAGCCCTGTCTGGTGAAAACCTAAACAGCCCTGTCTGGTGAAAACCTAAACAGCCCTGTCTGGTGAAAACCTAAACAGCCCTGTCTGGTGAAAACCTAAACAGCCCTGTCTGGTGAAAACCTAAACAGCCCTGTCTGGTGAAAACCTAAACAGCCCTGTCTGGTGAAAACCTAAACAGCCCTGTCTGGTGAAAACCTAAACAGCCCTGTCTGGTGAAAACCTAAACAGCCTGTCTGGTGAAAACCTAAACAGCCCTGTCTGGTGAAAACCTAAACAGCCCTGTCTGGTGAAAACCTAAACAGCCCTGTCTGGTGAAAACCTAAACAGCCCTGTCTGGTGCAAACCTAAACAGCCCTGTCTGGTGCAAACCTAAACAGCCCTGTCTGGTGCAAACCTAAACAGCCCTGTCTGGTGAAAACCTAAACAGCCCTGTCTGGTGAAAACCTAAACAGCCCTATCTGGTGAAAACCTAAACAGCCCTGTCTGGTGAAAACCTAAACAGCCCTGTCTGTGAAAACCTAAACAGCCCTGTCTGGTGAAAACCTAAACAGCCCTATCTGGTGAAAACCTAAACACCCTGTCTGGTGAAAACCTAAACAGCCCTATCTGGTGAAAACCTAAACAGCCCTGTCTGGTGAAAACCTAAACAGCCCTATCTGGTGAAAACCTAAACAGCCCTGTCTGGTGAAAACCTAAACAGCCCTGTCTGGTGAAAACCTAAACAGCCCTGTCTGGTGCAAACCTAAACAGCCCTGTCTGGTGAAAACCTAAACAAGCCCTGTCTGGTGAAAACCTAACAGCCCTGTCTGGAAACCTAAACAGCCCTGTCTGGTGAAAAACCTAAACAGCCTGTCTGGTGAAAACCTAAACAGCCCTGTCTGGTAAACCTAAACAGCCCTGTCTGGTGAAACCTAAACAGCCCTGTCTGGTGAAACCTAAACAGCCCTGTCTGGTGAAAACCTAAACAGCCCTGTCTGGGTGAAACCTAAACAGCCCTGTCTGGTGAAAAACCTAAACAGCCCTGTCTGGTGCAAACCTAAACAGCCCTGTCTGGTGCAAAACCTAAACAGCCCTGTCTGGTGCAAACCTAAACAGCCCTGTCTGGTGAAAAACCTAAACAGCCCTGTCTGGTGAAAACCTAAACAGCCCTGTCTGGTGAAAACCTAAACAGCCCTGTCTGTGTGAAAACCTAAACAGCCTGTCTGGTGAAAACCTAACAGCCCTGTTGGTTGAAAACCTAAACAGCCCTGTCTGGTGAAAACCTAAACAAGCCCTGTCTGGTGGAAAACCTAAACACCCCCTGCCCTGTCTGGTGAAACCTAAACAAGCCCTGTCTGGGTGGAAAACCTAAACATGCCCTGTCTGGTGAAACCTAAACAGCCCTGTCTGGTGAAACCTAACAGCCCTGTCTGGTGAAAACCTAAACAGCCCCTGTCTGGTGAAACCTAAACAAGCCCCTGTCTGGGTGAAAAACCTAAACAGCCCTGTCTGGTGAAAACCTAAACAGCCCTGTCTGGTGAAACCTAACCTAAACAGCCCGTCTGGTGAAAACCTAAACAGCCCTGTCTGGTGAAAACCTAAACAGCCCTGTCTGGTGGAAAACCTAAACAGCCCTGTCTGGTGAAAACCTAAACAGCCCCTGTCTGGTGAAACCTAAACAGCCCTGTCTGGTGAAAACCTAAACAGCCCTGTCTGGTGAAAACCTAAACAGCCCTGCTGGTGAAAACCTAAACAGCCCTATCTGGTGAAACCTAAACAGCCCTGTCTGGTGAAAACCTAAACAGCCCTGTCTGGTGAAAACCTAAACAGCCCTGTCTGGTGAAAACCTTAAACAGCCCTGTCTGGTGAAAACCTAAACAGCCCTGTCTGGTGAAAACCTAAACAGCCCTGTCTGGTGAAAACTAAACAGCCCTGTCTGGTTGAAAAACTAAACAGCCCTGTCTGTGAAAACCTAAAACAGCCCTGTCTGGTGAAAACCTAAACAGCCCTGTCTGGTGAAAACCTAAACAGCCCTGTCTGGTGAAAACCTAAACAGCCCTGTCTGGTGAAAACCTAAACAGCCCTGTCTGGTGAAAACCTAAACAGCCCTGTCTGGTGAAAACCCTAAACAGCCCTGTCTGGGTGAAAACCTAAACAGCCCTGTCTGGGTGAAACCTAAACAGCCCTGTCTGGTGAAAACCTAAACAGCCCTGTCTGGTGAAACCTAAACAGCCCTGTCTGGTGAAAACCTAAACAGCCCTGTCTGGTGAAAACTAAACAGCCCTGTCTGGTGAAAACCTAACAGCCCTGTCTGGTGAAAACCTAAACAGCCCTGTCTGGTGAAAACCTAAAAGCCCTGTCTGGTGAAAACCTAAACAGCCCTGTTGGTGAAAACCTAAACAGCCCTGTCTGGTGAAAACCTAAACAGCCCTGGTCTGGTGAAAACCTAAACAGCCCTGTCTGGTGAAACCTAAACAGCCCTGTCTGGTGAAAACCTAAACAGCCCTGTCTGGTGAAAACCTAAACAGCCCTGTCTGGTGAAAACCTAAACAGCCCTGTCTGGTGAAAACCTAAACAGCCCTGTCTGGTGAAAACCTAAACAGCCCTGTCTGTGAAAACCTAAACAGCCCTGTCTGGTGAAAACCTAAAACAGCCCTGTCTGGTGAAAACCTAAACAGCCCTGTCTGGTGAAAACCTAAACAGCCCTATCTGGTGAAAACCTAAACAGCCCTGTCTGGTGAAAACCTAAACAGCCCTCTCTGGTGCAAACCTAAACAGCCCTATCTGGTGAAACCTAAACAGCCCTATCTGGTGAAACCTAAACAGCCCTATCTGGTGAAAACCTAAACAGCCCTATCTGGTGAAAACCTAAACAGCCCTATCTGGTGCAAACCTAAACAGCCCTGTCTGGTGAAAACCTAAACAGCCCTGTCTGGTGAAAACCTAAACAGCCCTGTCTGGTGAAAACTTAAACAGCCCTGTCTGGTGAAAACCTAAACAGCCCTATCTGGTGAAAACCTAAACAGCCCTATCTGGTGGAAAACCTAAACAGCCCTATCTGGTGAAAACCTAAACAGCCCTGTCTGGTGAAAACCTAAACAGCCCTGTCTGGTGAAACCTAAACAACCCTATCTGGTGAAAACCTAAACAGCCCTATCTGGTGCAAACCTAAACAGCCCTATCTGGTGAAAACCTAAACAGCCCTGTCTGGTGAAAACCTAAACAGCCCTATCTGGTGAAAACCTAAACAGCCCTGTCTGGTGCAAACCTAAACAGCCCTATCTGGTGAAAACCTAAACAGCCCTCTCTGGTGAAAACCTAAACAGCCCTCTCTGGTGAAAACGAACACAGAGACAGGAACAATCACCCACCAAACACTCAAAGAATATGGCTGCCTAAATATGGTTCCCAATCAGAGACAACAATAAACACCTGCCTCTGATTGAGAACCACTTCAGGCAACCATAGACTTTTCTAGAAAACCCCACTATACCACAATCCCAAAACCTACAAAAACCCCAAGACAAAACACACCACATAATTAACCCATGTCACACCCTGGCCTGAGGGAAGAGAGGAAGAGACAAGGGAAGAGGAGGAGGAGACAAGGGAAGAGAGGAGGAGACAAGGGAAGAGAGGAGGAGACAAGGAAGAGAGGAGGAGACAAGGGAAGAGAGGAGGAGACCAGGGAGAGAGAGAAGGAAGAGAGGAGACAAGGGAAGAGAGGAGGAGACAAGGGAAGAGAGGAGGAGACAGGAAGAGAGGAGGAGACAAGGGAAGAGAGGAGGAGACAAGGGAAGAGAGGAGGAGACAAGGGAAGAGAGGAGGGACCAGGGAAGAGAGGAGGAGACCAGGGAAGAGAGGAGGAGACAAGGGAAGAGAGAGGAGACAAGGGAAGAGAGGAGGAGACAAGGGAAGAGAGGAGGAGACAAGGGAAGAGAGGAGGAGACAAGGGAAGAGAGGAGGAGACCAGGGAAGAGAGGAGGTGACAAGGGAAGAGAGAGAAAAATGGAGCAAGAAAGATATAAAGACAGACAGACAGACAGACAGACAGACAGACAGACAGACAGACAGACAAGACAGGACATGACATGGTCTTGCTGAAATGCACATCCCAAGGTCATTGGATCATTCTGTTGCAGTAGGTGTCCCATGTTGAGTCCAGTAGTCCTGTGGTGCTGTCTGCTGGCACTGACCAACGGCCACCTGCTCACTAGGGAAAGACCACTGATTCTGCATGAAGTTGCCATAGTTACTACTGACCCGCCCCGGCTCTGCCGCTTCACACGGCCCGCCTTCAAGTTCAGCCAAATCTTACCTCGTCCAAAAAACCTGGCTTTCGCCATACGTCCAATGGCCTTGGGAAATACGCCACCAGTTTTCACCAACCGGTTCAGCAACCGTTCAGGACTTCCTTTGTCTTTGTGACAGATAGACCGGCCTGTGTCCCAAATTGTACCCTGTTCCCTATATAGTGCCCAACTTTTGAGCAGAACCCTGTGGGTATATATATACAGTGTGCCATTTGGAACGCAGACAGACAGACAGACAGACAGACAGGGCTCTGGGAATTTGTTCTGAGATGCTGCGACATAACTCAACTAGCTTGGCCTAAAGCTTGGCAGTGAGCAACACATATGTTTCAGGACACGGATGAACCTAGCTTGGCCTAAAGCTTCAGAGAGGAATACCTATGTAAGAATGCTGTTCATCGACTACAGCTCTGCATTTAACACCATAGTACCCTCCAA